>NW_006921746.1:3452595-3467871 GCF_000298275.1 Orycteropus afer afer | reverse complement strand
TTTTTTCCCATGGAGTAGCTGGTGGGTTCAAACCATGACCTTTAGGTTAGGAGCCATGCAAAAATTCTCAAGAATTTTTGAAGTAGAAGAAAAAAACCTGAGGTAATTTACCTTTTAACTGTTTCATTGGGTTTTTAACAGAATCAAATGGGAATACACAATTGGAGGTAGTAATATTTTATAAAATGTTCTACAAAGGTAAGCAATAATTGTTAATTTAATATTTTCCATTTAGTTATTCTCAAAGTGCTGTGTTTTCTGGTATGTTTGTCCTGATAGTTCATAAATATCCCAGTATATTGTTCTAGGTCAGTGAAAGACTGGATACAGGCTCTAAATCCAGATCTGCTTTAGCTTGTATGTATTTGTGCTTTTTTGCTTAAAAAAAAGTGAGGAAATTAGGTTATTATTAGTCATATTATGGAATACTGTTCTATGTTTCTAAACAAACAATGAAATAGTATTGTAAATTTCAATTTAATCTTAAAATCAGAGTTGATAAAGAAATTAATGCCTATTATATATAGGGACATGTACTTCAAAACTGATGAATGTTAAATATGTCAGAATAGAAATAACAAGCAATTAATATTTTTCTCAACAAACTAGTCAGTTTACTATGTGAAAAAATTGGTAACTATATATTAGTAACTGATATTGTGTTTTTAAATACATAAAAACACCAGAAAACTGATGGAGAAAATTAAAACAACTCAAATAATGTCTCACATTTAAGCTTTCAAATGAGAACTGAGGAATAAATTAATGCAGAATTATATTTAGAAATATATATATATATATCTATATATAGATATATACATATATACATATATACATATACATATACATATTTAAATGGCATTACAAACTGAGTCAGAACAGAAATAAGAGACTAACTTTTAGGTTGATAAAATTTCATTTCATAGAATTCATAGTTTCCCTGAAAATCTGGAATATATGATAATATCAGACCTACATGAAAATAATTTTCATGAGTGTTATCATTACATTTCTTTGCATGACAAGTGTAAGAAGTACAGAGATAGACTTGGATATATGGTTCTGGGACCAAGCCACAGCTCCTCACAGTTCATAGGGTCTCTCATAATAAACTTCTCCCAACTTCAAACCTTCTAAGAAAAGAGAACCTGAAGGAAATATTAAATCTCATTTATTATAAACTTTCTACTAGGGTTTCTTTCTTGTGGTTCTCCTTACTCCTTGTTTTTCTTTTTGCATTTTTCCCATTTTTTCATTATGCTCCTATTCTACCTCTTTTCTTTTACTTCCCCCTCCCCAGATATTGAGGAGCTTTGGTAACGTAGTGCCTAAGGCACTTGACTGCTAATCAGAAGGCCAGAGGTTCAAACCCACCAGCAACTCCTTGGAAGGAAGGTTGGGTAATCTACTTCCATAATGATATCACCTCAGAAACCCAAGGAGGGGTCACTGTGAGTCGGGTCCAACTCGACAGCACATAACAACAACAACCCCAGATATTGCAACGTTTTTTTTTTGTTGTTGCTGTTGTTTGTTTGTTTTTGTTTTCTTTTTCTCTTCTATTCATATTTCTTTTGGCTTTTTCAAGTATTTCTTTAAATATTTTTTCTCATTTATTACCCTCTCCTCTTTTTTTTTTTTATTTGCTTTCTTTTTTTCTCTTTTTTTGTGATTGTTCCTGTGTGTTTATGCAGTGTGTTTTTTGCCCTCTTGCTTTTACTTTTTTGATGGTTTTTCAATTGTTTTTGTCTAACTGAGTGGGAGACAGCAACCCTGCCCATAAGACCCAACCACACTTGCACCTGCTGAAGCTCCACTTACTGAGTGAGAGCCACCACTTCCTTCTATGCCAATTTGCCAACAATACCCAACCACTAATGAAAGCCTGACTCAACCTTGACTACTCTTCACAGTTAACAGAGACTGGTGTAGCCACTTTCATTCTCTATCACATTGACCAGGAGACAGGTAGTGAGTGCATAAGTCTTGTCAACTAGTGAATAGAAGAGCACAGTACCCTGCTTACTCAGATACATGGAAAAAAAAAAAAAAATCTTGGGTGATTCACTCTGTAGTAGTTAAATTTGTATGTCAACTTGGCTGGGCCTGGTTGAGTGGCTTGGCAGCTAGTGGTAGTTATTCCCCATGGTGAGACTGGCAATAATCTCCATGGTGGGATCTACCATAAGTAGCTGAGTAGCTGCCTTTGCGATGTGGTCTGCTTCCTATATATAAGGACAAGCTTTGGGGATAGTCTCTATCTTATGGCATGCTTGAACCCTGCATGTTGCCAAGTCACTGTTCAGCATCCTGCCATGTTCTGTCAATCCTGGGACTTTCAATGGACTTGAGTTAATGGCCTGCCATGTGGTTTGGTTAACATTGAAACTGTGCCTTTTTATTTGCCAGCCTTGGGCTTGTCAGTCAGCATCTAGCAGCTGTCTGAGTGAAGAAAACCTCTAGCTCCAGTGGGCCAGGAGCAAGAGGTAGAGCTGAACCCCAAGGTTGAGGGGTTTTCACCCAGTCCATAGAGCCTGGCAATAGGTAACCAAACCAGAATATGGTACCAAGAGAGTGGGGTGGTGCTCAGACAGATACCTAAAATGTGGAAACAGGAGTAGAGTGTGTCCTTGACCTGAGACCCTGTCAGAGAGACCGTGGCATATGGCATGAGAGACAGCAGGAACAGAGCCAAGAGACCAGCATGAGAGACAAAAGTAGCAGAGCTGAGAGATCAGCATTAAACAGCAACAGGCTTACCAGCCCATGGATGAGAAAGCCGGGTGCCATCTGGTAGGTAGCTTCAAGTGGGTGGGTTGCCTTCAGGTATTAATTGGTAGAAGAAACCTGCTTGAAGTGGAGTAGTAAGTTGGCTGGCCCACAGAGCAAGAAAGTTGAATGCTTTTCAGGCAGGAAGATTTCCTGTGAAGTGGGTTGCTTTTTGCAGAAGCAGAGAGACCAATAAAAAGGGAAGCAGAGCTTCCTCAGCCTCAAAGGGTAGGACCATGGCCTCAGGGGATGGAACCACCATAGCCCTCTAGGTTTCAAAGAATAAAATTTTCACCAACTTGCTTCTGGAGTGTGAGGCTGCTCATTCATGTGGGTCAGTGGGATGGAGTCATAGCCACTGCCCAAGAGTGAAGCCTAGGGGGTGAGGTGGCTACTCAGGGACTAGGGAATTAGAGCCACCCAGTGAAGGGGATCTGTTACAGATGTAACTCATTGAAGATCTGTACAGGTGCCAAGTTGATAAGAGGTAGAATTGTGGTAGTTAAATTTGTATGTCAACTTGGCTGGGCCTGGTTTAGTGGCTGGGCAGCTGATGGAAATTATTCCCCATGGTGAGACTGGCAATCATCTCCATGGTAGGATCTACCACAAGCAGCCTAGTAGCTGCCTTTGGGATGTGGTCTGCTTCCTATACATAAGGAGAAGGCTTGGGGATAGTCTCTAGCTATGGCACACTTGAACCCTGCATGTAGCTGAGTCATTGTTCAGCAGCCTGCCGTGCTCTGCCAATCCTGGGACTTTCAATGGACTTGAGTTAACAGCCTGCCATGTGGTTTGGTTAACATTGGGATTGTGCCTATTTGTCAACCTTGGGCTTGTCAGTCTCAGGATCTAGCAGCTGTCTGAGTGAAGAAAAGCCTCTAGCTCCAGTGAGCTGGGAGCAGGAGGCAGAACTGAACCCCAAGGTTGAGGAGCTTTCACCCAGTGCCTAAAGCCTGGCACTAGGTAACCCAAACATACTACAACAAATGACCACCAATTAAAAATAAATACAACAAAGTCACAATGTCTCAGAGACAACAGACCATGACTGTCCACACAAACAAAGAAGATAAAGCAGTAGAAATATGGAAACAATATACACTCAAAATACATCCTTGAAAAAGAAGCAGGGAACTCTCTATTAGGAGTTCAAAAGAACTATATTTAGGTACCTTCAATGGATTGAGAGGCAGATGAAGAAAAACACTGACAAAATTAAGGAAAACACAAACAACCTAGAACAATTTCAGAAGAAAACACAAGAACAAAGTGACATAATAAATGAAAA
The DNA here is from genome assembly GCF_000298275.1 of Orycteropus afer afer. Lineage (NCBI taxonomy): Eukaryota > Metazoa > Chordata > Mammalia > Tubulidentata > Orycteropodidae > Orycteropus > Orycteropus afer. The sequence continues at coordinate 3,463,811 of NW_006921746.1, read as the reverse complement.
ATTTAAAAAATCTACAGATAGAAATCTAGAAGATTAATACCAAATTTTCAGAAATATATAATACATTGAAAGGGCAAAGGAGTAGAATGGAATCAATGGAAAACAGAAATAATGAGATTGAAGAAAAATATCTGAATACTCCTTTGGAAAGGAGTCAATCAGAAAAAAAAGATAAAACAAAATAAAGAAAGCCTAAGATTCATGTGGGATACCATCAAAAGGAATAATATGTGTGTAACTGGAATTCCAGAACAGGAGGAGAAAAAGAAAACCACAGAGAAAATTGTCCAAAATTTGCTGGAAGAGAACTTCCCCAATATAATAAAAGATAAGAATATATCTATTCAGAAAGACCAACGATCCTCAACAAGGCTAGACCCCAAAAGAAAATCACCAAGATGTATCATCATCAAACAAAAAAATTAAAAAAAAAAAAAAGAGACAAGAAAGAATCCTGAAAGCAGGATGGGAAAATAAAGTTACCTACAAAGAGAAATCAGTAAGACTAAGTTCTGATTTCCTAGCAGAAGCCATGCAGGTGATAATGTAAGGGGATTGTATATATAAAACCCTGAAAGAGAAAAATTTCCAACCAAGAATTATGTAACTGGCAAAATTATCCCTCAAATATGATGGTGAAATTAAGAAATTTGTAGATAAGCAGAAATTAAGGGAATTTGTTAAAACCAGACCAACCTTGCAAGAGATATTAAAGGGATTCCTTTGAAAACAGAACCAATAATAGCAAATAACAACCAGCCACTGATACACATGATGGCATAAACAAGAAACCAACCTAGTCATGGAAGTATCCAAAGTAAAATAAGCTTATAAGTTGTGAATGGGGAACCAGAAATATCAATTGGCAAATGAGGACAACTACAAACCAAAAAGAGGGAATAATAGTGAGTTACAGAACTTCTAAATTGTGAGGAAGTCAAGAAAGTTGTAAGACAGAATGAACTATTCTAAACTTGGAGAGAAAATTATAAATTACAGGGTAACCCCAAAGAAAAATAATAAACCTTTGCATCACAATAACAAAGAGAAGCACAAATATTTAGCAAATATTAACTAAAACAACAGCAATGAAGAAAATGATAACATGATTCATAAACAACATGAGCTCAGCACAGAAAATTATATGGAGCAAAGAAACAGGGAACACCATGAAAAAACACTTAACATAATGACAGCAACAAATTCAGACTTGTCAATAATTATACTGAATGTCGATAGATTAAATGCACCACACAACAGATGGAGAGTTGCAGAATGGATAAGAACAAAACTCATCAATATGCTGTCTACAAGAGACACACATTAGAGATGAAATGTCTAAACATAACAAAAATAGACTAAACAACACAGGATGCAAAAACATATATCAAGAAAATTGCAACCAAAAAAGAACAGAAGTGGTAACATTAATTTCTGATAAAATTGACTTTACAACAAAAACCACCATAAGAGAAAAGGAAAAAAATCATATAATGATTAAAGTATCAATCAAACAAGAAAATATAACCATAATAAGTATCTATGGACCCAATGAAAGAGCCCCAAAATATATAAATCAGACTTTAACAGAATTGAAAAGACAACAGATGACTCTACAGTCATAATGAGAAATTTTAATCCACCTCTTTCAATGAAAGATAGAACAACTGGAAAGAAACTCAACAAAGACGCAGAAGAGCTAAATAACACAATCCACCAACTTGACCTTATAGATGTCTTATATAGACATCTACAGAGCACTTCCCTCAACAACAGCACAATATACATTCTTTTCCTTTGCACATAGAACATTCTCCATGATAGGCCATATGTTAGGCCATAAAGCAAGCCTTAATAAATTTAAAAACATTGGAATACTGTAAAACAACTTCTCAGATCACAATTATAAAATTATAAATCAAAAATAGAAAGATGAAGGAAAAGGAGCAAACACAAACTGAATAACACTCTCCTTAAGAACAACTGTGTGAGAGCAGAAATAAAAACTGAAATGAAAAAATTCATTGATTCATGTAAAAATGTAAACTCAACATATCAAAATCTTTGGGACATATCAAATGCAGTGATCAAAGGCCAATTTCTAGAATAAATACACACATCAAAAAATAATAAAGAGGCAGAATCAACACTTTAAACCAATATCTCCAATTAAAAAAAAAAAAAGAACAAGAGCCTACAGTCTCCAGAAGAAAGGAAATAATAAAGATTAAAGAAGAAAGCAATGAAAGAGAAAATAGAAAAAATCAAGACTAGACATTGGTTTTTTGAAAAAATTAATATAATTAATAAAACCAATAAAACAAACCACTAGCCAATTTAACAAAGGAAAAGTGGGCAAGAACACAAATGTTATGAATAAGAAACAAATTGGGTGACATCACAACAGAATCAACTGAATTAAAAAGATAACATTGGGATACTATGAAGAACAGTACTACAACAAATTTGAAAACCTAGAAGAAATGAGTAGATCTCTAGAAACACACTACTTACCTATACTAACACAGACTGATGTGGAAAAGTTGAACAGACCCATAACAAAAGGAGGAATTGAACAGGTCATAAAAAAATTACCAACAAATAAAGTCCTGGCCCAGAGAGTTTCACTGGAGAATTCTACCAAATGGTCAGAAAACTGATCAATCCTACTCAAACTATTCCAGAACATGAAAAAGGATGAAATCCTCCCAAATTTATTTTATGAAGCAAGCATAACCTTGAGACCAAAACCAGGCAAGGACATCACTAAAAAGGAAAACTGCAGACCAATATCCCTCATGAATATAGATGCAAAAATCAACAAAATCATAGCCAATAGACTCCAACAATATATCAAAATAATAATAATAATGATATGTTATGACCAAGTGGGGTTTATATCAGGCATGCAAGGATGGTTCAACATTAGAAAAACAATCAATGCCATCCATCATAAATAAAACAAAGGAAGGAACTACATGATATCAATCAATGCAGAAAACACATGTGATAAAATCCAGCACCCATTCCTAATCAAAACTCGAAACAAAATAGGAATAGAAGGGACATTCCTCAACATAATAAAGGGCATATATACAAAACCCATGAAAGCTCTGTTAGCATAGTGCCTCAGGCATTTGGCTGCTAACCAGAAGGCTTGCAGTTCAAACCCACCAGCTACTCCTCAGAAGGAAGGTTGGGCAACCTACTTCTGTATACCACCTCAGAAACCCAATAAGTTGGATCCAACTTGAAGGTGGCAGTGAGTTCATTTTTTTTTTTTTTTTTTTAATGCAAAATCCGCAGCCAACATTGTTGTAATGGAGAGAGACTGAAACCATTCCCTTACAAGCGGGAACCAGAAAAAGATTCCTTCTATCACTACTTCTATTCAACATTATATTAGAAGTCCTAGCCAGGGCAATAAGACAAGAAAGGGAAATAAAAAACATTCAAATTGATAAGGAAGAAGTAAAATTACTTGTATTTGCTGATGATATGATTCTATACATAGAAAACCCAAGGGATTTAGTGAAAAAACTACTGGAACTAATTCAGAGATTTAGCATAGCGGCAGAATACAAGGTCAACATACAAAAATCAGAGGGATTCCTTTACACTAGCCAAGAGATTGCTAGAAAATAAATAAGGAAATCAATGTTATTTACAATTGTTTGTGTGGTTGTTATGTGCCGTCAAGTTGGACCCAAACATAGCGACCCCTCCTTGGGTTTCCAAGGCAGTATCACTATGGAAGTAGATTGACCCTTCTTCCTTCCAAGGAGTGGCTGGTGGGTTTGAACCACCAGACTTCTGCTTAGCAGTCAAATGCTTTAGACACTATGCTACCAGAGCGCCTAGCTACCAAAAATAAAAATAAAATATTTGGGAATAAATTTTACTAGGGAGACAAAATATCTGTACAGAGAAAACTACAAAAGACTACTTCAAGAAACCATAAGAGATCTACATATATGGAAAAACATATCATGCTTGTGGACAGGAAGTTTGAACATTGTGAAAATGTTAATTTTACCCAAAGCAATCTATACATTCAATGCAATAGCAATCCAGATACCATCAGCATTCCTTAAGGATATGGAAAAACCAATCCTTAATTTTCTATGGAAAGGAAAGAGACCTAGGATATGCAAAGCACTATTGAAGAGCAACAAAGTAGGTCTCATACTCCCGGATCTTAAAACCTACTATACAACCACAGTAGTCAAAACTTCCTGGTATTAGTACAATGATAGACACAAAGACCAATCGAATAAAATTGAGAATTCAAAAATAGATCCATTGACCTATTGTCAGCTGACTTTTGACAAAGGGCTGAAAGCCATACAATGGGGAAGAGATGGTCTCTTTACCAAATGGTACTGGCAAAACTGCTTATCCATTTGCAGACAAATGAAACAAGATCTGTACCTCACACCACACGTGAAAAGTAACTCCAGATGGATCAAAGACTTAAACATGAATCCTAAAACTATTAAGTTCCCCAAGGAAAAAAAAAAAAAAAAAGGGGCAAATTTAGGGGTCCTAGTACCTAAGGAGGATCTCTGGTAGCATAGTGCTTAAGGCACTTGACTGCTAACCAGAAGGCTGGAAGTCCAAACCACCAGCCACTCCTCAGAAGGAAGGTTGGGCAATGCTGCTTCTGTAGTGATACTGCCTCAGAAACGCAAGGAGAGGTCGCTATGAGTTGGGTCCGACTTCACCGCAATAGTTGCTTTGCTTCCTTTTTAATGTATGGCATAAATAGCCAATCAAACATAACTCAAAATGCACAAACACCAGAAGATAAACTAGATGAATGGAACCTTCTAAAAATTAAATTTTTATGTACTTCTACAGACTTTTGCAAAAGAATAAAAAGAGAACCTACAGATTGGGAAAAAAATATTTGGCAATGACACATCTGACAAGGGACTTATCTATAAAATGTAGAGAAAATTCCAACACCTCAAAACAAAGAGACAAATAATGCAATTCAAAAATGGTCAGAAGACATGAATAGACACTTCACCAAAGAGGATATTCAGGCACCCAACAAACATATGAAAAAATGTTCATGATCATTAGCCATTAGAGAGATGAAGATCAAAACAAACAACGAGATACCATCTTGCTCCAACACTAGTAGCAAAGTTCTACAAGATAGAAAATAACAAATGCTGATGAGGATGGGGATGGATTAGGACTCGCATACACTGCTGGTGGGACTGTAAAATGATACAACCATTGTGGAAAGCAGTATGGAGATTCCTTCAAAAGTTGGAATTAGAAATTCCATTTGAGCCAGCAATTCCATTAAACCAAACCAAATTCACTGCTCTCAAGTTGGATCTGACTCATAGCAACCCCTCCTTGGTTTTCTGAGTTGTTATCTCTATGGAAGTAGATTGTCCAATCCTCCTTCTGAGGAGAGGATGGTGGGTTTGAATCTCCAGCCTTCTGGTTAGCAGTCAAATGCCTTAGACACTACACCACCAGAGCTCCCTTACTAGGTATATATCCTAAAGTGAGAGCCAAACCAATATTATTCTATTATATGCACACCCTTGTTCATTGCAGAACTATTTACAATAGCCAAAAGATGGAAACAACCTAGGTGCCCATCAACAGAAGAATGGATAAGCAAACTATGGTACATACATGCAATGGAATACTATGTAACCCTAAAGAATAACATGTTGTTGTTATTGTTGTTTGCCGTCGAGTCAGCCCCAACTCATAGCGACCCCTCCTTGGGTTTCCGAGGCAATCCTACTTCCGTAGTGATACTGCCTTGGAAACCCAAGGAGGGGTCGCTATGAGTCGGGGCCGACTTGACGGCAAACAACAACAACAACAACATCACTATGGAAGTAGGATTGCCCAACCTTCCTTCTGAGGAGTGGCTGGTGGGTTTGAACCGCCAGCCTTCTGGTGAGCAGTCAAGTGCCTTAAGCACTATGCTACCAGAGCTCCTACAAATAACATAAAATTTGCAAAACACCACATAACATGGATGAACTTGGCAGACATTATGCTCAGTGAAATAAGTCAGTCACAGAAGGATAAATATTGTATTAGTCCATTATTGTAAAAAGTTAAGGAAAGGTTTATATATGGAAGGAAATTTTCTTTGATTGTTACCAGGGTGGTATGAAAGGGGAGAGAATACTGCTTGATATGTAAAGACAAGTATTAATTTGGGTGAAGAGAAAGACAATGGATCAAACATGAGTGATCAACACAGTGGCACTGAGGAAGACGTAGAGAGGTGCATGAGAAGTACAGAGAACAAAGATGAAATGCTTTTCACATACAGTAGTGCATTGTCTGTGATGGCTAACATTGATATATGGGTGGATAGATGGGTGGACAGGCTTAATGATTAGGTGTGGCTGTGCAGGGTGTAGTGTGCTCATGACCATCTATAGGGTTGGCAGACAATATTTCTACAAGAGTATTTGTATGTTCTATAAGAATTCCCAGGTATATAGTAGAGCTGACAAGGGACAAGATTGTAGTCACTTCTTGGCCATAGCCAGCTGTCCAGAGGGAGCAAGTAGTTGGACCTGTGGGCTTGAGACCATAGTCGTAGGGGACATCAAGCTCAATTGATGTATCACAGTACACAAAAACAATGTTCCACATACTACTTTGGCAAGTAGTGACTGGGATGTTAAAAGCTTGCAAACGGCCATCTAGATGTAATGATTGATCTCTCCTTGTCCAGAGCAAAGAAGAATGAAGAAAACAAAAAGCACATGGAAACAATTAGTCCAAGCTACTGGTATACCATGTGATCCTCAGTTTATATGACTATAAGAACAGAAGAACTAGATGGTGCTCGGCCACCACTGTCAACCACTTGGGGGGATTTACTTTGGAGATCCTAGATAATTTGGGAGAACAATGTGGAACAATACTCAAAATCATTTAAAAAAATAATAAAAATAAAATAAGTAGGAGCCACCTTGGCTGGTCTGATAGAGCCTGATGGAACCACTGAGACTATGGTCCCTACCTGCCCTTCAAGTCTGGAATTAAACCCACTCTTGTGGCTTCCAGCCAAACAAAAGACAGACAGATGAGCTGAGGTAGATACACTCCTTGGAGAGATCATTCATGGGAGAATAGAAGGGCTGTGTATGCACAGGGAGACAGCTCAGGGGGCAAGAGTGCATAGGAGGGAAGGGTACAGGAAGAGGTGGGTATGGGATGTGGGAGGAAAGCTGTTGCATTGTGGGAGATAACAGTCAATGTCATGAGACAAAGCGCATGCGAACTGGTGTATGGAAGATGAATTTTCTCTGAAATCTTTCACTCAAATCATAATAAAAATTTTTTTTAAAAGAGAGAAATATAGAGATTCTACTTTGTTCCCTGTAGTTATATGTTATTTAAACATACAAGAAATATTCTCTGTGTGGGTTTTGATAGTATCCAAAAGATAGCTATTATACTCTTGACTTTAACCCTAGAATGAACTTGTAATTATATGTATAAATTATATATTAAAAAATAAATTCTAATCAATTGTGTATTTAACTCTCAGTTTCTCAAAGTGTCTTTAGAAATGTGATTGTTGTTACATAAAAATAGTTTATCTTAATAAATTGGAGTCGATGTTAGATATTGGTAGTAATAATTCCTTATTAGTCCTTGTTTGGAAAACTGATTGTGTGTCATGCACTGGGAAAAGCGTATCATACACAATATTTTATTAATGAAAGTTTATGAACAAGCACTCTGTAGTCTAGTAAGCTACAATCTTGACTCCACTGCTTTAGAGCCAAATGACTAATGGGAAAATATGCAACATTTCTATGTCTCAGTTTATCTATCCATAATATCGATCCCATGTACAGGGTTATTATGAAGAGCAACTCTGTTAAGTGTAGCATTTGAATCAGTATCTGGCACGCGTTTTTGTTTTTAGATGCCATTGCTTCAGCTCCAACACATAGTGGATAGTAGAATGGCCCAGTCCTGAGCCATCTTCACAATCATTGCTATTTTGGACCTATTTTTCAGCTACTGGGTCAACCCATTTTGTTACGGGTCTCCCTCTTTTCTGCTGACTCTCTACTTTGCCAAGTATGATGTTTTTCTCCAATGATTAGTTTCTCCTGATGTTGTATCTAAAGTAAGCAAGAAAATGTCTTGACATTTTGTTTCTAAGGAACCTCATTGCTTTACTTCCTCCAAAAAATGTGTTACTTCGACTGGAAGTACATGGTATATTCAATATTCTTCACCAACACCACAGTTCAAATGTGTCAATTCTTCTTCAGTTTTCTTTTTTTGTGGTCCAAATTTACAAAAAAAAAGAAGCAATTGAATATATCATGGTTGTCATAAAGCACATCTTAGTAATTAAAGTGAGATCTTTGCTCTTTAAAATTATAAAGAAGTTTTTGCCACAGATTTACCCAACAATATATATTGCTGGATTATGAGTTCTGATTTGCATGGACCTTGATTGTTGATCTCAGGCTGGCATATAGGAAGCACCAAATTTTTTATAACTTAATATTATATATTTTAATTGAGAATATATTTGTTTGCTTTGTTTTGTTTTCAGAGTGTTGTAATAGACCTAAAAGCAAGATTTGCAATGAGAAGACCTAATTTTCAATCTTAGATCCAAATTCTAGTATTTATTGTGGCCTTTCTTGGTTTATATGTTCTCACTGAGGCTTAATTTGGTCATCAGTAAAATGTAAATAGTAACATCTGATGAGTAGGCTATTTATAAGTGGAATAAAGTAAATAAAAATTACCCATGAGACACAATAATTTTCATAAAATATAAATATCTTCTCATCTACATATAGAAAAATTAGGGTATTTTGTGTCTTGTCTTTCTTCTGTAATATCTTTTTTTATATCCCACCAAACCAAAGCAACATTTCAAAATTAAATATCTCAAAACACAATTGTTCCTATACATGTTCAAAGATAATGCACTTAACAAGAAATACTTATAGCAGAAACTTTATTAACTGACAATCTAAAATTTAGAACCAGTTTTTCTTTATCCAAAAATCAAATAACGGTGCACATTTGACAATTACCTGGTGGTTGCGGGTGGGTTATGCCAGAATTTCTCAAGCTTGAGATTTTCTAAAGCTTGCAATTTTGTCTTAGATATATTTTCTTGGGTTTCTTTCTCATTATTCTGCAGAGTAAGGAAGGTGAATATGACTAAATGAACTGTTCACTATCAGATACACATTAATTAAAAGACTTCAGACTTAACCTTCCTTTTCATTTGGCAATACTTTTTCTGACAGATACATGCACTTGTGGTTTCACAGTTATATGATTTGGGGGCAATACTGTAATTTTCTTTTCTGCTATTTAATGGTTATAGCACCAGATAGAAACATTTCAAACTATGGTATTCTTCAAAGGGAACAACTTGTAAGTAACTTTTCCCTCCATAAGCCTAGCAATTTTTTTAGTCATTATGTAGGATATTACCAATACAAATAGAAATTTCTGAAGACAGCTGAAGGTATTCTTAACTAGAGATGAATTTCTTTTTTTAATAATTATCTAAAGTGGATTTAAACATAACTAAAACTTAGGATTTTTTCTTTCCCCCAAGCAACTCTGGAAACCACATAATGGTGTGTTTGATATTTAGATATAGATATAGATATATAGATATATCAGACACACCATTATGTGGTATATATATATTGTTGTTAGGTGCCATTGAGTCATGTCCGACTCATAGCAACCCAATCAATGCACAACAGAATGCAACACCACCTGCTCCCGTGCCAGCTCCATGACCCTTGCTATACTTGAGCCCATCGTTGCAGCCACTGTGACAATCCATCTCATTGAGGCCCTTCCCCTCTTTCATTGACCCTCCACCTTACCAATCATGACATCCTTCTTCAGGGAATGGTCCCTTCTGACAACAGCACCAAAGTAGATGAGATAAAGTCTGGCCATTCTTGCTTCCAGGGAGCATTCCAGGGGCACTTCCTCCAGGACAGATCTGTTAGTTCTTTCAGCAGTCCATGGTACTTTCAGCATCCTTCACCATCACTACAATTCAAAAGTATCAATTCTTCTTCGGTCTTCCTTATTCATTGTCCAGCTGCCACATGAATATGAGGTAATTGAAAATATCATGGCTTGTGTCAGGCAAACCTTAGCCCTCAAGGAGACATCCTTGCTCCTCAGCACTTGAAACAGGTCCCTTGCAGCCAATTGTCCAGTGCTATATGTCATCTAATATCCTGACTGCTGCTTCCATTGGCGTCGATTGTAGAACCAAGCAATGTGAAGTCTTTGATAACTTCAATCTTTTTTCCATTTATCATGATGCTGCTAATAGGTCCAGGTGTGATGATTTTTGTTTTCTTTATACTGAGATGTAATATATACTGCACACTGTACTCTTCCATCTTCATCAGTAAGTGCCTCAAGTCATCCTCTCTTTCAGCAAGCAAAGTTGTCATCAGTGTATTGCAGGTTGTTAATAATTCTTTTTCCAATCATGATGCCACATTCTTCCTCATTTAGTCCAACTTCTCAGATTATTTGCTCAACATGCAGACTGAATAAGTGTGGGGAAAGGATACAACTCTGGCACACTCTCTTCTTGATTTTAAACCATGCAGTTTCCTCTTCTATTTGAACAACAGCCTCCTGGTCAGTGGACTGGTTCCTCATGAGCACAATCAAGTGTCCTGGAATTCCCATTATTCTCAGTATCTTCCAAGATTTATTATGATCTACACAATCAAATGCCTTCGCATAGTCAATAAAGCACAAGTAAACATTTTTCTGGTATTCTTTGTTTTTGAGCCAGGATCCGTCTGACAGCAGCTATGATGTCCCTTGTTCCACATCCTCTTCTGAATCCAGCTTGCACCTCTGGAAGTTCTCTGTCAATAAACTGCTGCAACTGTTTGTGAATTATCTTCAGTAAGATCTTACTCTTACTTGCGTGTGATATTAATGATATTGTTCGAAAAAAGCCACATTCTGTGAGATCACTTTTGTTTGGAATGGGTACAAATATGGACCTCTTTCAGTCAGTTGGCCAGGTAGCTGTTGTCCAAATCTCTTTGCATAATGGAGTGAGTGCCTCCAGTGAGACATTTGTTTGTTGTAACATCTCAGTGGGTATCCGTCAATTCCTGGAGCCTTGTTCTTCACCAATTCCTTCAGTGCAGCTTTGACTTCTTCCTTCA
>NW_006921746.1:3449055-3451789 GCF_000298275.1 Orycteropus afer afer | reverse complement strand
CTAGTCACCAGTGATAATTAACACATCCTGATTGCATGTTCAGTCAATTTCAGACTGCAGAAGCTGATAAAAATCTTCAATTTCCTCATCTTTGGGTTTGGTGGTTGGTACATAAATTTGAATTATAGTCATATTAACTGGTCTTCCTTGTAGATATATGGATATTATCCTATCAATGACAGCATTGTACTTCAAGACAGATCTTGAAACATCCTTTGTGATGATGAATACCACTCCATTCCTCTTCAAATTTCATTCCCGGCATAGTAGACCACATAGAAATCTGATTCAAAATGGCCAAAACCAGTCCATTTCAGCTCACTAATGCCTAGGATATCAATTTTTATACATTTCATTCCAATTTTGACAACTTCCAATTTTCCTAGCTTCATGCTTCATACATTCCATGTTCTGATTATTAATGGATGTGTGCAGCTATTTCTCCTCGGTTTGAGTCATGCCACTTCAGCAAATGGAGTTTTCAAAAGCTTTACCTTCTCCATATCATTAAGGCTGGTTCTACTCTGATGATAAAGCTTTCTGCTGACCCTATTTTTAGAACTATCCGACCTAAGTGGCTTATCCTCCCTCACTGTACTGGGCAATGTTTCCAGGCTATTCATAAATTTGCACAACAATGTATCAGGCAGTGTTTATCTTCTGTTCATAAGTTTTTCCTTGGCCAATTCTTTGAGAAGTGGATGGCCTCCCCCTTCTTGCTAGTCTGTCTCAGTCTTTAAGCTGTTGAAACCTGTGTACCATGTGCAACCCTACAGGGTTTGTGACACCAATGGCACAGCCTCAACCTCAAGCAACACATCACCACAAACTGACAGAAAAGTTTGTCTCCCTTAGCTATTCAAAACCTCTCCCCACTCCCCACCCTCCCCTTACATAGATCTCTGCGTCTTTCCCTCTGCTTGGCAAGGGTGTGGCCTGGGTCCCTGGCCTTACCTGGATCCCTGCTTCTGCTTCCTCCCCCTGTCATGATCCCCTACCCCCAGGGCTTTTTCTCTCCTTTCCCTGTCTTTCCCACCACTTGGGAGGGCCGTGTCTTGGGTTCCTGGCCTTACCTGAATCCCTGCCTCTGCTCCCTCACTCTATGTGTGTGTGTGTGTGTGTGTGTGTAAAACCAAACCAAATTCATTGATATTGAGTTGGTTCCAACTCATAGCGACCCTTCCTTGGGTTCTAAAGTGGTACATCTATGGAAGTAGATTGCCCAGTCTTCCTTCTAAGGAGTGGCTGGTGGGTTTGAACTGCCTGCCTTCTGGTTAACAGTCAAATGCCTTGGACACTATGCCACCAGAGCATATATATATATATATATATATATATATATACACACACACACACACACACATGAATCACTAAACAACTAGTATAAGTTCTTTATCAGATGTGATCAATAAACATTTATTTCTTCTATCTAGTGGAGTGTGAGAGCTCTGGTGCAACAGTGTCTAAGGCATTTGACTGCTAACCAGAAGGCAGGTGGCTGAAATCCACCAACCATTCTTAGGTAGGAAGATTAGGCAATCTAACTCTGTAGTGATACCACCTCAGAAACCCAGGGAGAGGTCACTATGAGTCGAATTGTCTCAAAGGCAGTGAAATTTATTTATTTTATCTGCTGAAGAATAAGGAAAAACAATAATTCAGAATTTACCTGAAATTCTTTCCAGTGGAGACCTGTGATTTAACATGTCTTGCAACTACATTTAGACAATTTTCTCAGTCTTTTCAATGCATCCCTTACAGTAGATAAAAGAGTTCTTCAGACACTCTGAAGTGACAGAAACATGACATTTCTTTGAAGATTCCTGTGTCACTTTATAAATTTGTGTGAATTTTGGAGTCCACTGTTTAATTGAGATGAATCTCCAAAACAAAAATAAAAGCAATGAACATCAAGAAGATGTCATGTTCATCATGCTTCAGAGTGTATTCTTAAATTTTAATGTCCATGCAAATCACCTAAGAAGCTTATTAAGATGCAGATTTAGATTTAGTAGTCATGGGGAGTGGCTTTGATTCTACATGTCTGTGTCTGATATGCTCCCATGTGAGATTGATGCTGCTGGTCCCCAGACCATATTCTGAGTCATAAGGTTTTAAAGGAGTTGCTTTATTTTAAAATAAACAAACACAAAACCCAGATGACTATCATATAAATACATTACAAAAGTGTAAAACTCTGAAGTAATAGAAATATATAGGTAATACATAAAGCAGTGATTTCTGAATTATAAAATAAACATGAAACTTTATTCTATTAAATTTGGTTATTTATTTAAACACTTTCAGTTACTCAGAAGCTAGAAATATTGGGACATCCCCCAATTTGCATATACATTAGTTTTAATTTTGTGTTGCATTTAAATGAACAGGCTGCTTCTTGCACCTTTCAGAGAATAACACACCTAATTCAACAAATGAAACCAGTTCTGCCACCCTGCCATACTGGCAGCATGAGGAATTAGAGTCACTTTAAATAGTGAGTCTGTTTTATTTATTTATTTTGACTAGTTGCAAATATACTTGCATTTTCCTGGTCTAAGCAAGAGATAGATGTTTACCTATTACATCTATTAGAAATTAGTTTTCTTTTTCCTAGAACCAAAAAAGAAAACAAAACAAAAACCCACTACTGGGAGCCGGCAAAATGGTGGACTAGGCAGAAAGACTGCACAGACCCTCTCCAACAAAGAAAAGGGAAACCAATTAACACAGA
>NW_006921746.1:3421722-3433310 GCF_000298275.1 Orycteropus afer afer | reverse complement strand
TTTCCAGCCAAACAAAATACAGGCATATGAGTTGAACATTTACCTCAAGTAGATACACTCTTTGGAGAGAACAATCATGGGAGAAAGAAGGGCTGCTTATGCATAGGGAGACAGCTCAGGGGACAGGAGTGTAAAAAATAAAAACACTACCAATGAGTTGATTCTGATTCACAGCAACCATATAGGACAGAGTAGTACTTCCTCATAAGCTTTCCAAGGCTGTTCATCTTAATGGAAGTAGACTGCCTCTCTTTCTCCTGTGGAGAGGCTGATGGGTTTGAACCACTGACGTTTCTGTTAACAGTGTAATACTTTAACCACAGCACCACCAGCACTCCTATTTTTTTTTTTTTTTCCCACAGGATTTAAAATCAATACTTTTAGGGGAAGAAGGGTTGAATGTCTTAAAAAACCTACCAATTTTTTAATTTTGGCCTAATACTTAGAAGTATGAGAATATTTTTTCACAAATCTATAATTTTCCCTTTAAATAGCTTCTGATAGCTTAGCTTGTGCAATTAAGTCAGTGACAGCCAAGGAAAGGAGAAGTTCTAAGAGTGACTCAATCAAACCACAAAACCAGGCAAGTGGAAAATTGTGTTCTATTACTTTGAATTAGGTAACCTATTACCTGAACATGTATGCACATATTCATTTTCTATGTTTATTAATTTTGAGTTATTGACTTCAATTTTATCCTTTCTATAGCACTTTACTTAAACAAGTTGGTATTTTTGTTTCATTTCTTTAATCCTTAGATGGTATTTTTCACAGTGAGGATTTCCTCATCTCATTTTAATATCAATAAGTATTCATGAAGAGTGTCCACTTGTGAACCCCAGAGTATCAATCATGCTCCAAAGTAAAATTACAGTGAGTCCTCTGAAAGCATTGAACCAATCTAGATAACATTATCCAAAATAAATACAGAACCGATGCTCACTCATCAGGTAGCAATGTACAGTGGCCAGTCATGTTTTTGATTATTTGTGTGTCTTCATGCACGGCCTGTGGGTACTGTAGACCAAAATGTTAATATAGAGTCTACAGGCCCATGAACTAATTTCAGGGACCCATAAACTAGATGAAGTCAGGTGCAAAATTTGTATACACATGCACATGTGCATATTTCTTCAAAGAGGACCTGTTGCTTCCAGAGACTTCTCAAAAGTTTTTAAAGTCATCAGGAATAATAAGAATCACTGTTTTGCAGTTTTTTTAGCTATCATTGGTCTACTCCAATTCACAACGATCCCATGTGCAACAGAATCAAATGTTACCCCATCCTGCACTATCTTCCTGATCAGTAGAATGCTTGAATCTATTGTGGCCACAGTGTATCTTGAGTGCCTTCCAAATTGAGGGCTTATATTACAGAACTTGGATTTTATTTTGTGACAATCTATAAAGTTTTCAAAAACTAATATTCCTAAAGTAGATTGTCAGGCCTTCTTTTTCTAGTTTGTTGCAGTCTGGAAGTTTCTCTTAACCTCATCCACCATGGGTGACCCTGCTGGTATTAGAAATATCAGCGGCAAAGCTTCTAGCATCATAGTAACCTAACATATAAGCCAACAAAGATGAGTGGTAGATAACTGTTTTAAACCAGGACTTACCTGGTTTATTTAGCTATGTGATTTAGAAGACTAAGAAGAAACAAAAACAATGTTAAAGTCAGTACCTAATGAATGTGCCAAGTCTTGCAAGCAGTCCTAAAGATCTTCAAGTGGTTTAGAATGCTATCATGTTTTGAACGACTATATGAGTCAGATGTTGTGTCACATGCTTTTCATATCTCATTTAGTTTTAACTACTTTCTGTGAGATTACTCTTATTTTATTCCACAGTTGAAAATGTGAGGGTCAGAAAAATTAAATGCTTAGCAATTAAAGCTAACATTTATTGCTGTAATTATCGTATACCATGTTCTATGCTAGCTGCTGTTTCATGCATTATTTCATTTAATTCTTACAGCAACCTTATGAGGAAAATGTTATTCTAATTTTATAGATGAATAAGCCAAACTTTATAAATTTATGTAACTTAATCAAAACCATACAATAACGGGAAAAGCAGAAACAAGACATAATTAAGCAACATATGAGACAAATTTTATGCATATAATTAATATTTTATATCAGAATTGACTGGGAAAAAATACCATTTATACTAAGCACAACTCACAAGAAAGTAATAATGTTGATTCACATTTATATTCTACCAAAATGATTTTACATTTTAAATTGGATTAACAGCAGGAGAGAATGAATTTCTTAAAGGAAGATCTTTAAGAGTTAGAACAAACTCTCAAGTAGATAGATAAGTTAAAAATATTCTTATATACTTAAAACTTTAGGGTTGAAGAGAAAGATCCTTAACATAATCTAGTTCAACCACCCTCTCTCGTTGAGTGCTCTCTGTTCTGTAAAGTTGGCATCCAGTTTTGCTTAAAATTCTCGATAGGAAACTTACTGTTTCTCAGTATGACTTATTATATCATTCTAATTGTTATAATGATTCCATATATGTGATTAATTATTTCCTGAACTGGAGCATAAGTCAAACTGGCTGGACAATTTAAGTCCTCTGTTCCATTAGAACAAGTAGATGTTCTCAACAGTTTCCTTCCTGTGGAGCATCCAGCTACTTTTATTTATCTGCATATTTCTTCTTTTGTTTCAAAATTGTTTCCATTGACATAAAATATTGATGCAATATAGAAGTCAAAGGACTGTATTTTTTGTCATTGAATGCAAGCATCAGTCTTGACTTTTCTGTGTCATACATGATTTGTATAAGCCTTTTTTGGAGGAGTGAGGGGAGCTCTTTTTAACATTATGTGAACAATATTTCTTATTTTTATCAAACACTTATTTGACTCCCTACTTTAAATCAGGTAATCTATTGTTCTTGTGTTGTTGTTATGTGCAGTCAAGTCAGACCTGACTCATAGTGACCCCTCTTGGGTTTCCAAGGTGGTATCACTATGGAAGTAGATTGCCCAACCTTCCTTCTGAGGAGTGGCAGGTGCCATCAAGTCAGCTCCAACTCATAGTGACCCTATGTACAACAGAACGAAACACTTCTCAGTCCTGCACCACCCTCACTATCATTGCTAGACCTGAGCCCATTGTGGCAGTCACTGTGTCAATCCATATTGTTAACGTCCTTCCCTGCTTTCATCGACCCTCCACCTTACCAAGCATGACATCCTTCTCCAGGGAATGGTCCCTTCTGACAACATGACCAAAGTAGTTGAGACGAAGTCTGGCCATTCTCTCTTCCAAGGAGCACTCTGGCTGCACCTCTTCCAGAGCAGATCTGTTAGTTCTTCTGGCAGTCTTTGGTACTTTCAATATTCTTTGTCAATACCACAAGCCAAAAGCATCAACTCTTCTTTGGTCTTCCTTATTCATTGTCCAGCTTTCACATACATGGTACTCTATTGGGTGCTGAAGATACAGACACATTTCTTATCCCCAAGGAGAACACAGTCTAGTTGAGGGCAAAGACAAGTGGACATGCACAAGCTATGTCAGTAGAAATGATAGGCTCTCTATGGAGTACAGAAGAATGTCAGCTAACTCAGGCTATGGGCATCCTGAGGGAAAGGACTTCCAGGATGTTTATTTGAGGCTTGTCCTTTCTGATGTCATTCTTACCATCCCATGTAAAGTCCTGTATTTACCCTGGGTTCCATGATCTTTCAATCTTTGCAAATGTCTGCGCTTTTGCCTTTTTAAACTTTGTGCTTCTGAGGCGACTTCTCATGTGGTCAGACAACTTTCTTTGGGAAACTAACTTTCTGGTACCCATTGGAATTATTTGTGATTGCAGAGTTAGACTGGCATTTCTGATAGCATTTTCCTCATTTAGAGGCCCCATGATACATTATGATTCATGAATCTCATGTTTATTATATTAATAAAATGATTCTTCCATCTAACAGCCACATTCCTTTATGTTTTCCTGTGTAATAAATTTTCATGGTCACTCTCAGGTGTTACTATGGCATATAACAAGTGAACAGATCAGACTAGAAGAAAACATTGACAATGAATTAGGAAGAAACTTAACACAAATTGCTAAAATGAATGCATTATTTTCCGCAGTATGAAAAGAAAGCATAGCATGAAAAATTCCTTCTGATTTGTAATCAATGACCTTAAATTTTGGTTAACATTTATCATGGATCTTGTATTCTAGTGGTATCTTAAGTTTTGCATTGAATTATTTTTATTTCTTTGAACTTTGAGAAATTTGATTTTGTTTTTAAATAATATATTTGGAATTCAAGCTTCTAAATGTAATGGAGACACTATTCATGGTAGAAGTCTTTGTACCTGTGGCCCTCTTTTTGTCATCTGAAGGCTCTTCAATAGGGAATAGTCTTTTAAATCATATATAATAAAGAAAAAAAAAAGGCCACTAGTAATCTAACCATCATCTTCTTTAACATGCCACAACAATTTCAGTCTCAGAGAAAAGTGTAGCTTTTTCTGTTCAAATAATAATGATATTATAGTAATCTGGCTTCACCTACTTACTTACTTCCAAATACCTCAAAAAACTTTCATGAATATTGTGTAACTCCAAAGATATGGAAGTGTGTTTTATTTCCACCATTTTTTTCTCTTGGAGCATTTGAATTCTCACTGCTTCTAAAGAAGGAAACTGTCTTACCTCTCATACTCACAAATGGGATAATATTTTGCTTTTATTTTCCTTTTTCTTGCCCAAATATGTGTTACCAAGTATCATTTTCTATCTTTTGTAATAGTTCTTTGACCAGTATCATCATCATTATATTGTTTAAATCACTCCACAGGCATTATTGTTTTTGGAAACCAGCTTTTAACTCATTGCATTCCCTATTTCACCCATTATATATCCCAAGTTTCATAATCTAGCAAAAGTCACTGAAGGCCATAAAACAACTCACTTGAGACAGATCATGAATACTAAAATTAATAATATGAAGTAGATTGCCCAACCTTCCTTCCAAGGAGTGGCTGGTGGGTTTGAACCTCCAGCCTTCTGGTTAGCACTCAAATGCCTTAGGCACTACACCACCAGATCTCCTGTATGTTGCTGTTGTTAGCTGCAGTTGAGTTGGTTCCTGGCTGGTGGCAATCCCATATATTACAGAGCAGAACAGCTCTAAAGTGACTATTTGGGTATGATCTTTTCACAAAAGCAGATTTTCAGGTCTTTCCTCTTGAAAGTGCAGTTGAGTAACTGATTGGGTTGAACTGCCAACCTTTCAGTTAGCATATCTTTGCAAACCAACCAGGCTCTTTTACACTTTTACATAATTTAAGTTTCTTTTTCCGTTTCTCAAAAGGAATAGAATACCAATTGTCCTTTGCCTTGGTCCAGGCCCTGTGACAATTTGTCCTCACCCTCAAATGTGCTAAACATAAATGTGATGTGAGAAAGAGTATTATTCTATCCACTTTCCTGCCCTGACATAATCCAAAGAATATATGAAGGCTCACTTTCTTAAAGTAATGTCACATAATGTAGAAAAAGAACATTCTCTTCTGAGTCTAGAAATTTAGCACTTTTCGAAATCTCATTAGAATATATTCTCTTTGAGAACAGGCAAGGAAGGGGTGGGAGATGACAAAATAAGTTTCAGAAATAAAGGCACTAAAGCAAGCAATCTGGTGTCATTACTGTGAGAGCTGTCAGGAAGATAGTTCATAATAACATGAACAGATAGTGTCTTTTTTTTTTTTTTTTTCTTTTTTTCCCAAAGCCTGAACTTAAAGCTTCACTACTAAGCAGGGAAATGGCATTTACATTGAGATGTAAATTGTAGCCAGGTGACACTGTTCTTTTATGTAAAATGGGTTTATTTTGCTTTTTTGGAAATATAAATTGAGACCCTGTGTTTTCTCTTAGAAAGACTTATTGCATACAAAGTAAAACTTAAGCTTGAACCTGACACATTAGGAAAATACAAATGGCATTTTACTGCCTAAATGTGAGTATTAAGTCAGTCCAAAGGTAAGCCTGTTTAAGAGGAAATCTAAATTCATAAGATTATTTCTAAGTTCTCTTGGTAAGGCCATTTCTTGAGGCACTCCAAAGTCTGTAAGGCAGTGAAGCCTTCTATCTTAGTCATCTAATGCTGTTATATATCACAGAAATACCACTAGGGGATGGTACTAACAGCAATTTATTCTCTCAGCATTTTGTTGTCTTTGTTGTTAGGTGTCATCAAGTCATTTCCAACTCATAGCAACACTATGTACAACAGAACCAAACAGTACTTGGTCCTGCGCCATCCTCACAATTGCTATGCTTGAAACCATTGTTGTAGCTACTGTGTCAATCCATCTCATTGAAAGTTTTTCCCTTTTGTGCTGACCCTCAACTTTACCAGACATAATATCTTTCTCCAGGGAATGGTCTCTCCTGTTTGACCTCTCACAGTTTAGGAGGCTAGAAGTGTTAATTCAGGGTGCTTGCTCTAGGGGAAGACTTTCTCTGTTGGCTCAGTTTAGGAAGAAGGTCTTTGTCTCCTTTCAGCTTCTGTGAGCCTGGTGTTCCTTGGAAATATTCATGTGTCTTAGCATCATTCTACCCCTGGGTCTAAGATGTTCCTAGTATAGGGATTCAAGGGCTAGAGGATGAATTCCACTCCTGATTCTTCTTTCCTAATGATAGTAGTAGGTCCTTCCTCTCTACTTCCTTCTCTCTTTTTTATCTCTTGTGAAATAAAAGATGTTGGACTATACCCCAGGCAAACTTCCCTTCCCTCTGATTAGGACTCTGACTAGATTAAGAGCGTTGCATCTCTTACAAATCCTCTTACCAATCATCAGCTTATCACATCAGATCACGTTATGGAGGATGTTACATAACTGCCGAACATCTGAGAATCATCATCCAGCAAAGCTGTTGCATATTTTTGAGGGGGCCCAATTGAATTCATGGAATCTTCCAAGCAGAAATAGGCATGCACTTCTCTAATATCCCTGAACATCAGGTAAACAGTTACCCTTGATGATGCAGTGGTTAAGTGATCAATGCTAATCTAAAGGTTGGAATTTTAAACCCACCAGTAGCTCCATGGATGTGGAACTCTGTATCCATAAAGATTTATAGCCTTGAAAACTCTATAGAGGAGTTCTATTCTGTCCCGTAGTGTCTCTACGAGTAGGAATTGACTTAAGAGCAGTTGGTTAGGTTTTTTTTTTTTTTTTTGCTTTAGGAATAAACATTGGAGTTCATAGAACTAAATGACTGAAAAATATTTTGAGATAACATTTAACTTAAGTTTCTCTCTCTCAGTACAAATTGATTTACTCTCATGCTATTGTATTCAATAGTCATTATCTATATCATATGGAAACATCAAAGACCATCCATTAACACTAACTCCTCTGTTTAGTACATGGACTAATTACTTCCTCAGTGGGAACCCAACACAGTGAACAATCACTATTCACAGTGCATTTGTGTTTGCTCCTTTAATATTCTCTGCATCATTCTACCATTACATCAATCACATTGGAAAAATGTTTTCCTCTGTCTTTTTCACCCACTGGACTGAGCACTCCATGGGAACATTGACTTCCCAGAGTCTAACTCAGTGTCTGGAACATAGTAGATGTTCAATAAAGGTTGACTTGCAATGCTATGTAATTTCATCTTGTATTTAAGCTAACTATTTTAAGTCTTTCAGATATTAAGAGGAGTTATTTCTCAAACACTTTCTGAAATACAACCATATTAATAATAGGATTTCTTAGGATAAATAAAAATTAGAAGGTTACTAATCTTTTTCAAAAGTCATCAAATTGTCATGCGCATTGTGACTAGAGTATATTCTTTATGACTATACTCAATATATGGAATTGGTTAATATTTATTCATTTCAGAAGGTAGTATATGACCAATAATCGATAGCACTGATGGAATAAGTCCAAGCTTCACTGAAAGCACTGGTGAAAAACACAGATGAAAGAATTGATGGGATACCAATTGAAATAATTTAGCAAATGAATACAACTCTGGAAATGCTCTTTCACCTATGCCAAAGAGAAAATTGGAAGACAACTGCCTGGCCAACTAATTGGAGGTGATCTATATAGGTGCTCATTACAAGGAAAGGTCATCCAATGGAATGTTCACATTATAGAACAATATCATTAATATCACATACAAGTAAAATTTGCTGAAAATAATTCAAAAAATGATTGCAATAGTAAATTGGAAGGGAACTGCCATAAATTCAAGCCAGATTCAGAGGATGATGTGGAAAAAGGGATATCATAGCTGTTTTCAGATAGATCATGGCTGAAAGCAGAGAATACCAGAGATGGTCACCTGTCTTTTACTGACCACACAAAGACATTCAACTGTGTAGACCATAATAAACTATGGATAACATTGCAAAGAATGAGAATTCCAGAACACTCAATTATGCTCACGCAGAACTTGTGCATGGACCAAGAGGCAGTCATTCAAACAGAACAAGGAGATACTGCATCACATAAAATTAGGAAAGCTACATGTAAGGGTAGTATTCTTTCTCTATACTTATTCAGTTGTATACTGAGGAAATAATCTATAAGGCTAGATTATAAAAAGAGAAAAGCAGCATCAGCATTTAACAACCTGTGATATGCAGATGATGCAGCCTTTCTTGCTGAAAGTTAAGAAGACTTGAAATACCTGCAGATGAAGATAAATGCTACAATCTTCAGTACAGATTACACCTCAACATAAAGAAAACAAATCTTCACAATTGGATCAGTAAGCAACATCATGATAAATGGAGAAAGGATTGAAGTTGTCAAGGATTTCGTTTTACTTGGATCTATAATCAATGTCTAGGTTGGGCAATCCTACTTCCATAGTGATACTGCCTCGGAAACCCAAGGCGGGGTCACTATGAGTCGGGGCCAAATCAACGGCACATAACAACAACAACAATAATCAATGTCTATGGAAGCAGCAGTCAAGAAAACAAATGACACTTTGCACTGGACAAATCTGCTGCAAGAGATCACTTTAAGTGTTAAAAAGCAAAAATATTACTTTGAAGACTAAAGTACAGCAGAAAACTCAAGGCATTTTTAACAGACTCATATGAATGAAAAGCTGGATAGTCAATAAGGAAGATCAAGGAATAATTGATGTCTTTGAATGGTGATGTTGGAGAAAAATATTGAATGTACCATGGACTTTCAGAAGAATGAACAAATCTGCCTTGGAGAAACTCTGCCAAAATGCTCCTTAGATGTGTGGATGCTGCGACTTTGTCTTGCATATTTGGGCCTTTTTTATCAAGAAGGAACAGTTTCTGGAGAAGGACATCATGCTTGAAAAAAGAAAGAGAGGGTCAGCAAAAAAGAGGAAGACTCTCAAAAGAATAGATTGACATAGTGATTACAAACATGGACTCAAACATAGCATAATTGTGAGAATTGCACAGGAAGAGGCAGTGATTTGTTCAGTTGTACATAGGGTCACTGTAGGGTGGAACTGACTCAAAGACATCTAACAACTCAACAACATTTCACAATTTATGATTAGATACTTTGGGGAGGGGATCAGTTGTGCTACTCATTCGGTTGTGTAATATCACCCTTAAATCCTGCTCTAAACCTCAGTTTGTTGTAATAATAATGTTTACATACCAAAAAAAAAAAAATCAAACCCAGTCATCAAGTCAATTTCTACTCGTGTGACCCTCACTGGGTCTGCAAGGTGGTAAATGTTTACATAAAGAGATTACACTATCTTCCTTCCATGGTGTGGTTTGGCTGGTGGGTTTGAACCACCAAGTCTCTGATTAGCAGTTAAATGCCTTAGGCTCTGCACCTCCAGACTTTCTTCATATTTACATACTCAACTCATTGCTGTCAAGCAATCTCCAACACATAGCAACCTCTCTTTGGGTTTCAGAGGGGGTATCACTACAGAAGTAGATTGCCCAATGTTCCTTCCAAGGAGTGGCTGGTGGGTTTGAACTACCAGCCTTCTGATTAGCAGTCAAATGCCTTGGGCACTATGCCACCAAAGAGTCTTATAATTGCCTTAGGGACAATGACAATTATTTTGTAGTTATTAGTGGATCAAATCACCTCCATCACCTTTTCCATTCTCTGGTACCCTGCATTGCTCCAGAGATTTTACACCAATCCTACCACAGCCAAGGTGCTCCAAAATAGCGTGTAGCATTCCTAAATATAACTCCGTCTTGATCAAGATAATTGGTTATTCATTCAACTAATGTTTTTTAGCCATTGCCATTTATTAGAAATTTTTCTTGATACTGGACAATAAATTATATAGAATCTTTGCTATAGAACTTATATTCTAGTAGGAGATAGACAATAAATATATCTGAAATTTCTTTCATTATTTTGGATGATGTATTACATGGTGATAATTATGATGGATGAAAATAAACAGGCTAAGAATAGTGTGACCATATAAAAAACTAATTAAATATTTGTTGTTTTATTATTGTTATTAGTTATTGCCTTAGTTATCTATTATTGCTATAACAGAAATATCACAACTGAATGGCTTTAACAAAAAGAAATGTATTTTGTCAGAGATTAGGAGGCTAGAAGTCCAAGTTTAGAGTGCTGGCTCTAAAATCAAATAAATAAATAAACTCATAGAAAATCCGAGAGACTCCATAAGAAAGATATCAAAGCTAATGGAAGGATTCAGCAAACTTGCAGGGCACAAGATGAACACACAAAAATCAGTTGGCTTCTTCTGCACTAACAAGGGGACTCTGAAAAGGAAATCAATAAATCAATACCATTTAAAATAGCCACCCAAAAGAATAAGAGCTCTGGTAGCATAGTGCCTAAGGCACTTGAGTGCTAACGAGAAGGCTAATAGTTCAAACCCACCAGCCACTCCTCAGAAGGAAGGTTGGGCAATCTATTTCCATAGTGATACTGCCTTGGAAACCCAAGGAGGGGACACTAAGAGTGGGGGCCAATTGGATGGCATACAACAATAACATGAGTAGGAATTGACTGGATGGCAGTGGGTTTGGTTTTGTTATGTTAATGAGACAAGATTAGTGTACGGTTTATTTTGAGTCAATCTCATTTAAGATATAAAAGAGAATAAATAAGTAGGCTAGAAAGCAGAAATGGGGGAAAAGAGATGTCAAGCCACATGAAGATCAGCCAGGAGCAGAATTAAAAAGACAAAGACCTTCCTCCAGAGCTGAAAAAAAAAAAAAAAGTCTTCCACTAAATTTGGTATGCTGAATTTGGACTTCTAGCCCCTAAAACTGTGAGAAGGTAAGTTTCCATTTGTTAAAAATGGTATAGTAGTGTTAGATAACCAAGGCAGTAAGCAGTACTTGGTTCTAAGAAACATTCTGATTGTATTACTTCTGATACAATTACATTCTTCTGACAATTTGTAGCATATTCACTAGTCTTTGTCACCCTTACAATTTGAATGGGTTAATTTTTCTTCTGTCTCCCTTTTTCATTGTCCAGATTTCACATGCATAAGAAGTGATTTTTAAGTCCATAGCATGCATCAAGCACAACTTATTCATCATAATAAGATCTTTACTTTTTAAAATTTAA
>NW_006921746.1:3418856-3421152 GCF_000298275.1 Orycteropus afer afer | reverse complement strand
CCTAAGGAGTGTTTAGAATTACAAAAGTTCTGTTAGCACTACTGACACTAAAAGGTTTCTGGTTAAAGATTTTCCTGGAGGCTGCTAGAACTCTGGCTTCAGATTGACTCACAAGTATATCTGAAAAAAAAAAAAATTAATAATACCTTAATCTCAGCACCTAGATCCAGGATCTTAAAGAGAATAAAAAATGATACATAATTCCATTGGCATAAGTAAGTATTACGGGAGATAAACTAAAGGATAAAAAAAAAAAAAAAGAGGATAAATTAATACATTAAGTCATATCAAATCTATTAAATGTTTGTGTACATTAAAAGTAACATTTTGGACATTGAGGGAGTTCCAGCAAGATGGTGGACTAGGCAGAAAGACTATACAGACCCTCTTCAACAAAGAAAAGGGAAACCAATTAACAGACACAGAAGACAATCCTGGACCCCTGAGCCTTGAAGAGAAGGATATAGAAATGGACTAAATGCCAACTAGCAGAAGAATTTTTGTGAAAATACCAAAAAAGGAGACATACGGAGCTGCAGTCTGGCAGAGATCGTGAGTGATCCTGACAGCACAGACAGCTTGGAGATTCTCGAGTGCTGGTAGGAATTAAGAATTAAACTAAAAATCAGCCCTGCTACCAGGGACTGCACGGAGGACTGCTCCAGTGGCTGGGGAATAAACAGAGAAGGTGAAGAGAAAGGCAGCTAAGCTGTGGACTTTTGCTGGTCTGGAGGGCACCAGCATTTTGAAGGTCTAAAATCAGCTTGACTATTTTGAATATTTAAAGAGACAGCACTCTCACAGATTCCCGGGGCTTAAGAACATGTTCTGCAATCCCAAGGACCCTCCAGACTTGTAAGACTGAAAAGGTACAACATTTCTCATTACTCTTATACCCCACACTCACTTAGTGAATGGAGGTGTGGCAATCCTCCACTCCCACCTATCTTCTGGGCCCACAGGAACTCCATCACAGTCTGTGTGCTCAGACAGAGCTTTGGTGCCCTGCCCTGTTCTCCACCAATTTTTTTCTCTCTCTTTTTTTTTTCTTTTTCACTCTCTTTTTTCTGGTGATTAGCTGGCTTGTACTTGTCTGTTTTAAAACAACTATTATTATTAATATTTTAGTCCTTTTTACTATTATTCTTAATCTTCCCCTCCCAGGTCCTAGTTTTCAGCATTTTTTCTTTTCCCTGTTCCTGGTTGGAATTTTTTTTTTTTTTTTAAGTTTTTTTTCCCCCATTTTTTCTCATGGATAACCTCATTCTTTCTTTTTCTTTTTTGCATTTTTCCCATTTTTTTTTCCTTTGTTAATCTCCTTCTCCACTTTTTTTCTCTTAATGCCCTATCCCCCCAGATATTGCAGGTTTTCTTGTTTTTTCTTCTTCTTTTTCCCTTTTTTCTTTTTTTTTGGTTACTTTCCTGTGTGATTACATGGCGTGATTTTTTTTTTCCCTGTGCTTTTAGTTTTTTGAAAGTTAATCAATTGTAATTTGTATCTAATTGAGTGGGAGACAACAACGGTCCCCATAAGACATAACTACATCCATACCTACTGCAACTTCACTTATTGAACAAGAGCCACTACCTCCTTCTCCACCAATGGGACAACAATAAAAAACCACCAAGAAGAGATGGAATCACCCTTGACTGCTACTCACAAACAGTTAACAGAGATTTAAATACAACAATGCCACAATGCTTTGGAGACAAAAGACCATCACAGTCCACACAAAGAAGCAGGGTAAAGTCATAGAAACAAGGGAGCAGGATACAGAGGCAGAATACATCCCTGAGGAAGAACCAGCATTGGCACTCCCTGATAAGGAATTCAAAAGAATTATCTTTAGGTATCTTCAAAGAACTGAAAGACAGACCAAAGAAAACACAGAAAAAACATTACAAGAATTTTGGAAGAAAATGCAAGAACAAAATGACAAAATAAATGAAAAATTAAAATGATTCTAAATCTACAGATAGAAATCCAAAAGATTAATACTAAATTGTCAGAAATAGATAACACATGGGAAGGGCAAAGGAGTAGAATTGATGTGATGGAAGACAGAATTAATGAGATTCAAGACAAATACCTGAATACTTCTTTGGAAAGGATCAATCAGAAGAAAGATCCAAACAAAATGAAGAAAGCCTAAGGTTCATGTGGGATACCATCAAAAGGAATAACTTACATGCCACTGGATTTCCAGAACAGGAAGAGAAAAACAAAACCACTGAGAAAATTGTCCCAGATTTGCTGGAGGAGAACTTCCCTGAAATGATGAAAGATGAGAATATA
>NW_006921746.1:3410233-3418213 GCF_000298275.1 Orycteropus afer afer | reverse complement strand
AACAAGATCTGTACCTCACACCATACACAAAAACGAACTCCAGATGGATCAAAGACTTAAATGTGAAGCCTAAAACTATATGGTTCCTCCAGGAAAACCTAAGGGCAAATTTAAGGCCCTAATATATGGCATAAATAGACTATACAATAGCCAAAAGATGGAAACAACCTAGGTGTCCATCAACTGAGAAAGGGATAACCAAACTATGGTGCATACATACAATGAAATACTATGCAACGCTAAAGAATAATGTGGAATCTGCAAAACACTGCATAATGTGGATGAACTTGGGGGACATTATGCTGAATGAAATAAGCTATTCACAAAAGGACAAATATTGTATTAATCCGTTATTGTAAAAGTTAAGGAAAGGTTTATCTATAGAACGAAATTTTCTTTGTTGGTTACCAAGGGTGGGAGGGGAGGGGAGGGAAGGCTGTTAGATAGATAGAGATAAATATTGATTTGGGTGAAGAGAAAGGCAATGTACCAAATGTGAGTGATCAATATGGCAGCATTGAGGATGAGAAAGACATAGAGAGGTACATGGGAGGTACAGACAACAAATATGAACCTTTTTGCACATACAGTACTGCATTATCAGTGAAGGCAAGTATGAGTGTATGGGTGGATAGATGGGTGGACAGGCTGAATGATTAGGTATGTCTATGAAATGGGGAGTGTATCCAAGACCATATATAGGGTTGACAGGCAATGGTCCTATACGTTTATGTGAATGATTAGAATTCTTAGGTGTATAGTAGACTTGACAAGGGGAAGATTGTGGTCACTGCTTGGTCAAAGCAAGCTACACAGAGGGACCAAGTAGTTGAACCTGTGGGCTGGGGACCATAGTCGCAGGGAACATCAAGCTCAATTGGCCTAACATACTATACAAAACATTGTTCCACTTCCTACTTTGGCGAGTAGTGACTGGGATCTTAAAAGCTAGCAAGCTGCCATCTAGATGCAACAAAGGGTCTCTCCTCATCCACAGCAAAGAAGAATGAAGGAATCCAAAATTCATGGAAACAATTAGTCCGAACAACTGGTACACCATCCAATCTGCAGCCTATATGACTATGAGACCAGAAGAACTAGATGGTGCCCAGCTACCACTGTCTTCCACTTGGAAGGGGATCTATGTAGGAGATCCTTGATAGAAAGGAAGAACAAAGTGGAACAAAACTCAAAATCATTTGGAGAAAAAAAAAGGGGGGGACAGGTTTGCTGGTCCGATAGAGCCTGGTGGAACCACTGAGACTATGGCCCCTAGCTGCCTTTCAGGTCTAGAATTGAACACACACCTGTGGTTTCCAGCCAAACAGAAGACCGGCATATGAGTTGAACATTTACCTGAGGTAGATACACTCCTTGGAGAGAACAATCATTGAGAAAGAAGGGCTGCCTATGCACAGGGAGACAGCTCAGGGGGCAGGAGTGCATAGAGGGATGGCACTGGGAAGAGGTAACTATGGGGTGGAAGTGGTAGGGGAGCTGTTACATTGTGGTAAACTGTGGTCAATGTCATGAGACAAACTATATGTAAACTGCTGTATGGAAAGTGAATTTGCTCTGTAAATCTTCACCCAAATCACAATCAAAAAAAAAAAAAAAACAGGAGGAAAAAAAAAGTAATATTTTGGAAGGTGTTTTCATTTCTTAAGTCTGAAATAACCATATGCCACTAAAAGGGTGACTTTAAAAAACAGGAAATTATTTTTTGTGAAGGCTGGAATTTCAAATGCAGGTCATCCACAAGACTGTTTTCTCTCTGTTAGCCAGGGTAATATCCTTCCTGTCTCAGATTCTGTAGCCTTTTCAGTGTTCCTTGGCTTATTAAAGAAATCTCATATACTGTCTTCCCCCATGTGTAACCCTGTTTCTGTATCTTCCCTTCTCTTTTATAAAACACTAGTCATATAGGATTAAGGCCCAACCTACTATAGTATGACATCACTAACTGATAACAACTGTAAAGAAAACCTTATTACCTCCACAAGATAACTTTCAACCTTGTAGGATTTCAGCATGTCTTTCTCAGGGACATAATTCATTTCATTACAGAAGGCTATGTGAAATCAATGTAATCTTAAATAAAAGTACTAAATTAATAAGAAAAAAATACAGAATTTTATTTGTTATAGAAATAACTTTGTGCAAGCCATATTTATTAGTGGAAATTAGAAGGAAACATGGTAAATTATAAATAAAGTAGATTTAATAGATCATAGGATTGTGAGACAGTTTAATATTCATTATTATTAGGAAATTATACTGCATTGTCAGTGATGGCAAACATTGATCTATGGGTGTACAGATGGGTGGACATGCTGAATGATCAGGTATGTCTAGGCAGAGGGAAATGTGTCCATGACCATGTATGAGGTTAGCAGACAATTTTTATACATGAGTATTTTGTATGTGCTTTAAGAACGTCTGGGTGAATAGTAGAACAGACAAGGGGCAAGTTTGTGGTGGCTTCTTGGCCACAGCCAGCTACCCAGAGAGAGAGAGCACAATTGGACCTGTGGGCTTGGGACCACAGTGACAGGGAACATCAACCTCAATTGGCATAATATACTATACTAAAACATTGTTTTACATCCTCCAAACCAAAAACCAAGGTTACTGCCATCGAGTGGGATCTGACTCATAGAGACCCCTCCTTGGGTTTCCAAGGCAGTATTGTTATGGACATAGATTGCCCATTCTTCCTTCTGAGGAGTGGCAGGTGGATTTGAACCACCAGCCTTCTGGTTAGCAGTCAAATTACTTAAGCGCTACACCACCAGAGATCCTACTTTGGTGAACAGTGACTGGAGTCTTAAAAGCTTGCAAATGACCATCTAGATGTAACAATGGGCCTCTTATCATCCGGAGCAAAGAAGAATGAAGAAAACCAAAGATGCACGGAAACAATTAGTGCAAGGGACTGGTAGACCATGTGATCCTCAGTCTATATGACCATGAAACCAGAAGAACTAAATGGTGTCCAGCTACCACTTCAACCACTTGGAAGGGGATCTCTGTAAGAGATCCTGGATAGAGTGGGTTTGCTAGTCTGATAGCACCTGTGAGAGCCCTGAGACTATGGTCACTAGTTACTTTTCAAGTCAAAACCTGAACCCACTCCTGTGGCTTCCAGTCAACTAATAGATAGGCATATGGGGTGAACATTTACATCAGGTTGATACACTCCTTAGAGCAATCAATAGTGGGAGAAGAGAAGGACAGTGTTTGCATAGGGAGACAGCTCTGGGAGTAGGAATGCATGGTGATAAATAAATAAATAAAAATCACTGAGCACAAGATTTATTCATGTTTTTATAGAGTCACCAGATAATTGATTCAGAGTCCTTGTTTATGCAAGACATGTAATTTAAATGATATTATTTCAATATTTTACTTAGTTTGGTATAAATTTTGATTTATCAGCTATTTCAAAGTTAAGCAGAACAACTTTAAGAAAGAAACACCAATGAAATAGAAAGATTGTCAAAGGGCTTTGATGTAATCTGTAACAAGTATAGCTGTGATGAAGTAGTTTAACAAAAATAACTACCTCATGTGATAGAATAAAACTGCCCCATACAGTTTTCTTTGGTGGAATTTTTATAGAAGCTGATCACCAGGTCTTTCTCCCATGGAGCTGCTGGGTAGGTTGGAACCTCTGACTCTGTTCAGCACTGAGTGCTTCATCATTCACAACACTGAAATAAATAAATAAAAATAAACCCACTCCATTGTGTTGATTCTGACTCATAACGACCCCCATTGGGTTTGCAAGGCTGTAAATCTTTACAGAAGTAGATAGCCTCATCTCCCTTCCATGGAGCAGCTATGAGTTTGAACCACTGACCTTTTGGTTAGCAGCTAAACACTTTATCCACTGCACCATCAGATGTCCTTAATTCATACCATCATATAAAAAATGAAACTCACTGCCTTCGAGTAGATTCCAACTCATAGCAATTCCCCTTTGAGTTTCTGAGGCAATAAATCTTTACGGAAGTAGATTGCCCAATCTTCCTTCCATGGAGTGGCTGGTGTATTTGAACCATTAACCTTCTGATTAGTAGTCAAATGCCTTAGGCACTACACCACCAGAGTTCCTTTATGCGACCAGGACTCCTTAATTTTATGCTAACCAAAAAGAAAAAAAAAAAACAAAAACCTCACTGCCCTTGAGTCAATTGCAAGTCATAGTTACTCTTCCTTGGGTTTCCAGAACAGTATCACTACAGAATTAGATTGTCCTGTCTTCCTTCCAAGAAGTGGGTAGTGGGTTTGAATCTCTATCCTTCTGGTTAGCCTAATGCATTTAGTCAAATGCCTTAAGCACTACACCACAGAGCTGTTAATTTTATAGTAGGCTTTGTAATACAGATTTTGAGCTGTTTTATTATGCAAGTATTACTAAATATTGTCAACTTTGGCAAAGCATACAATGCAAAGCCTCAGCGAAGTGTTAACAGTTGAGCATCACTCTGCCCAAAGTGAATAGGTCTTATGAAAAAAGAATGGAAAAATGAGTAAGATCCTTTGTAATGTGAAAGACTTGGGGCAAACAAGCAGTTTGAAACTTCTCTTATTCATGTTACCAAAAACCTAGAGAGGAGGTCCCCAAGGAGACTTGCTCATCTAGAAAATCACTTGAAGCCCTGCTGTTCTTACTCTTGGTGATTCCCTCCTTAGATCAAGAAGTGATATGAAGAATCTGACCAAAGTCAATTCTGGTTTTAAAAAATCTAACCAAACCAAACCCAATGCCATAGAGTCGACTCCAACTAATAAATACCTTATAGGCAGAGTAAAACTGCCACAGAGAGTTTCTGAGCTACAGATCTTTATTGAAACAGACTGCTTAATCTTTCTCCATGCAACAGTTGGTGGATTCAAACAAACCATTGACCTTTTGGTTAGCAGCCCAATGTTTTAACCATAGTGCCATCATAGTTCCTTTTGGTTTAAAAAGTAAATATTAATATCACATCCATTCTCAATCCCTTAATTGATTCTCTTTATTTTCAGACCCTTGTTGTTGTTATTGTTGTTGTTATGTGTCGTCAAGTCAGATCCAACTCACAGTGACCCCGCCTTGGGTTTCTGAGGCGGTATCACAACAGAAGTAGATTGCCCAACCTTTCTTCTGAGGAGTGGCTGGTGGGTTTAAACCACAAGCCTTCTGGTTAGCAGTTAAGTGCCTTAGGCACTACGCTGCCAGAGCTCCCTTTCAGACCCTAGGGTTGAAGAAAGGAGGGGGGCAGAGTAGAATTTGTTCCGTTTCTGTATTTTCATTACTTGCAGCCTCTTTTGTATAGTTGTTAATTTAATTAAAACAGTTTTAAAACAACCCCAACACAAAACAATCTGCTTTTAAAAGGTCAAGGCCTTGAAAACCCTATAGAACAGTTCTACTGTACACACAAGAGTTGTCATGAGTCAGGACGACATCTGTGTTTGGCATTCCTACAGGAGTAAGATCAGAACAATAGTCATGATGATAATGAACTCCTAGAAACCGGTTACAGTCCTAATATATGCTTCTAGATGTATGTGCATCAGGACATGATTCTGTGTGCATCACTGGATTACAAGATATTTTGATAGAAAATTAATACTGACATTTATAAACAAATTGAGCTAAATAACTAGTAAGTAAGCAAAATAAAGAATTCAAAATAGATAAATATTTTTGATGTAGTACAAGTAAGAGCTTTCCAATAAGTTTTATCTATCATGTAAGCTGTACTAATAAAAATATTTACTTAATCTTTTCTATTAGATTTTATTGCTACATTGATTATGATACTATAATACCTTGTGGAAACTTTATAATCAGTGTAAATTGCACTGATAAATGAATCACTTCACACATAATGCATGATGGATGATGGCAACCACTTTTTAAGGACCTAGAAAAATAGATCTGATGGATAAGTAGAGAGCAATTTCTTAAACAGTAGTCTCTGGGTGGTACAAGTAGTTAAGCATTTCATTACTAGCCATAAGGTGGGTTATACAAAGTCAACTGGAGTTGCATCAAAAGACAGCTTGAAGATCTGCTTCAAAAGGTCACAAACTTAGAAACCCTACCAATCAGTTTTACTCTGCACATACCAGGTTACAATGAGTCCAGTGACTTGAATGCCGTGTTAGTATAGTATGATGGCATGATAAAAGATGTAAATTTATTCAATACAGTCTATGTTTTTAAGGATGTGTAATAGAAATATATCTAATACCCCAAGGGATATATTGTATAGTGACACTTTATGGTACAGAAAATAAATGATAAAAGAGTTCATGATGTCTGGTGATAAAATCATGTTTATGAAAAAGATTGAATTTTCCTTGTTGTCATTGATATGTGTCATCAACTCATCTCTGACTCATGGTGACCCTATGAACAACAGAATGAAACACTGCCCAGACCTGTGCTAACCCCACGATCCCCACTATACCTGAGCCCACTGTTGCAGCCACTGTGTCAATCCATCTTGTTGAGGGCCTTCCTCTTTTTCATTGACCCTCCACTTTACAAAGCATGATACCCTTCTCCAGAGAATGGTCCTTTCTGACAACATGACCAAAGTAGGTG
This sequence comes from Orycteropus afer afer, assembly GCF_000298275.1. Classification (NCBI taxonomy): domain Eukaryota; kingdom Metazoa; phylum Chordata; class Mammalia; order Tubulidentata; family Orycteropodidae; genus Orycteropus; species Orycteropus afer. Next base: position 3,411,609 of record NW_006921746.1, on the reverse strand, counting down.
AGACAAAGTCTGGCCATTCTCGCTTCCAAGAAACATTCTGGCTGCACTTATTCCAGGACAGATTTGTTAGTTATTTTAGCAGTCCATGGTACTTTCATTATTCTTTGCCAACACTGGAACTCAAAAGCATCAACTCTTCTTAGATCTTTCTTATTTATTGTCCAGTTCTCACATGCATATGAGGCTATTAAAAATACCATGGCTTAGGTTAGGCTCACCTTATTCTTCAAGGAGATATCTGTGCTCTTCAGCACTTGAAAGAGGTCTTTTGCAGTGGATTTGCCCAGTGCAATACATCATCTGACATCTTGACTGCTGCTTCCATTGGTGTTGATTATAGAACCAAGTAATATAAAGTCTTTGACAACTTCAGTCTTTTCTTCATTTATCATGATGCTGCTTATTTATTCAGTTGTCAGGATTTTTGTTTTCTTTATTTTGAGTTGTAATCTGTATTGCAGACTGTAGTCTTCAATCTTCCTCAGTAAGTGCTTCAAGTTGTCTTCGCTTTCAGCAAGCAAAGTTGCTTGTCATCTGCATATAGCATGTTGTTATTCTTCCTCCAACACTGATTCCATGTTCTTCTTCATATAGTGCAGCTTCTCAGATGATTTTCTCAGCATACAGATTGAATGAGTATGGTGAAAGGATACAACCTTAATGCACTCCTTTCCTGATTTTAAACCATGCAGTATTCCCATGTTCTGTTTGAACAACAGCTTCCTGGTCTATGTATAGGTTCCTCATTACTGGAGTTAAGTTTTCTGGAATTCCCGTTTCTCTCAATGTTATTCATAATTTGTTATGATCCATAAAATTGGATGCTTTTGCACAGTCAATAAAACACAAGTAGACATCCTCCTGGTATTCTTTGCTTTCACCTAAGGTACATCAGACATTGACAATGATATCCCTTGTTCGATGTCCTCTTATGAATGCAGCTTGCATTTTCTGGAAGTTGTCTGTCAATATAGTGCTGCAACCTTTCTGAATTATCTTCAGTAAGATTTTACTTCGTTGTGATATTAATGATATTTTTTGATAGTTTCCTCATTCTGTGGGATCACTTTTCTTTGGAATGGTTATGCAGTGAATTGCTTGATGTGGCCCTTCTAGCCATTGTCCTCCATTCTGTGGTGTTTCGTAAATCCCATTATCCATGCCTGTTTGGGGTGGTGTGGTAGTTAAGGTCAGGTATCAACTTGGCTGGGCAGCTGGTAGTAGTCATTCCCTACAATGACTGGCAATCGACTCTGTGATGGGATTTAGGTTAATTCTGTTGGGACAACACAAGTGGAATGTATCTTGAGTCCTGCCTTGCTGGAGGGTATGAAAAAAAAATCACCACCCTTAGCTTCCCGGAGGGTTTTACCTAC
>NW_006921746.1:3398222-3399328 GCF_000298275.1 Orycteropus afer afer | reverse complement strand
TACATGGGAGGTACAGACAACAAAGATGAACCCTTTTGCACATACAGTACTGCATTGTCAGTGAAGCTAACATGGGTATATGGGTGGATAGATGGGTGGACAGGCTGAACTATTAGGTTTGTCTATGAAATGGGGAGTGTAACCAAGAACATGTATAAGGTTGGTAGACAATGGTCCTATAAGTTTATGTGAATGACCAGAATTCACAAGTGTATAGTAGAGCTGACAAGGGGCAAAGTTGTGGTCACTGCTTGGTCACAGCCAGCTACCCAGAGGGAACGAGTAGTTGAACCTGTGGGCTTGGGACCATAGTCTCAGGGGACATCAAGCTCAATTGGCATAACATACTATACAAAACATTGTTTCATCTCCTACTTTGGTGAGTAGCAACTGGGATCTTAAAAGCTAGCAAGCTGCCACCTAGATGTAATGATGGATCTCTCCTCATCCAGAACAGAGAAGAATGAAGAAAACCAAAATTCATGGAAACAATTAGTCCTAATAACTGGTACACCATCCAATCTGCAACCTATACGACTATGAGACCAGAAGAACTAGATGGTGTCTTGCTACTACTGTCATCCACTTGGAAGGGGATCTTTATAGGAGATCCTTAATAGAGAGGGAGAACAATGTGGAACAAAACTCGAAATCATTTGGAGAAAAAAAAAATGTGGGGGGAGGGATCAGGTTTCCTGGTCTGATAGAGCCTGGTGGAACCACTGAGACCATGGCACCCAGCTGCCCTTCAGGCCTGGAACTGAACTCACACCCATGGTTTCCAGCCAAACAAAAGATAGGCATATGACTTGAACATTTCCTGAGGTAGATATACTCCTTGGAGAGAACAATCATGGGAGAAAGGAGGGCTGCTTATGCACAGGGATACAGCTCAGGGAGCAGGAGAGCATGGAGAGACGGACACAGGGAAGAGGTAACGATGGGGAGGAAGTGGTAGGGAAGCTGTTGCATTGTAGTAAATAGCAGTTGATGTCATGAGACAAAGTGTATGTGAGCTGCTGTATGGAAAGTGAATTTGCTCTGTAAATCTTCACCCAAATCACAATTAAAAAATAAAAAAAAAATAAAAAAAACCGAACTCGAAT
>NW_006921746.1:3392270-3398122 GCF_000298275.1 Orycteropus afer afer | reverse complement strand
GTTACAGCGAAATTCAGAACCCTAAGACTGGGGAAATTACTGGGAGGAGGAGGAGGGGTTAATGTCTGAGATGATGGAGTGGCATGGTAGTTTGGACATTTGGGACATCTTTGACCTCCGCCTCATGGGGACCAGCCTCGTGCTGATCTTTCTAAGAGAAATTGTTCAAGCAGGGTACAAATATGGATCTCTTTCAGTCAGTTGGCCAGGGAGCTGTTTTCCAAATCTCTTTACATAACTGAGTGAGTGCCTCCAGTGAAGCATCCATTTTCTGAAACATGTCATTGGGTGTTCCATCATTCCTGGAGCCTTGTTCTTCTCCAGTTCCTTCAGTGCAGCTTCAACTTCCTCTCTCAACATCATTGGTTCTTGATCATATGGCACCTCCTGAAATGGATGAATATCAACCAATTCTTTTTGGTAAAGTGGTTTTATTTATTCCTTCCATCTTCTTTTGATGTTTCCAGCATCATTCAATATTTTGCCCATAGAATCTTTCCATATTGCAACTCGAGGCTTGAATTTCCTCTTCAGCTCTTTCAGCTTGAGAAATGCCTAGTGTGTTCTTCCCTTTTGGTTTTCTAACTCCAGGTCTTTGCAGATTTCATTATAATAAATGACTCTATCTTCTCAAGCTGTTTTTTGAAATTTTCTCTTTAGCTCTTTTATCTTGTTATTTCTTCCATTTCTAATAGAATTCTAATTTGTGCTAGATCTTAATCAATTTTCAAGAATATGGAGAAATAAAGAGGAGAAGTCTATAGTGGGACAAATGATTAAGCCACTTCATTTCTAATCAAACGGAGTTTCAAGTTCATCCAGAGGTACAGTAGAAGACAGACCCAGTGATCCTCTTCCAAAAATATCAACCGTTGAAAATTCTACATAGCACAGTTCTACACTGACATACATTAGGTTGTCATGAGTCAAAATTAAGTTGATGATAACTATGTTTTTGTTGTTTGTTTTTTAGAAAGGGGAAGAAATTGTATTAAGGTATGCTATTGGCAAAAACTGAAGATCACTGACAGATGAAAGAAGATTATAGCAATAGCAATATAACTAATGTTTAAAACCTAGAATATTAAAGGAATCCTGGCAAACTATAAAGAATAAGATAAGACACCTATAATAAAAATAATGATAGGCACTGAATTGGAAATTCAAAGTATATGAAGATGAGTTTAACCTCATGAAAATTGAGAAATGAGGTGAAAAATAATAGTGAAAAGCTTTTTTGCAAGCATTAGTTTAGCAAAACTTAGAAAAACTGTAAATGCCAATTATTGGTGAGAATGTTGTAGACCGGGAACCTAAAATAGTATTGATGAAAATACTTGTAGCTTTCCAATGGTTAAGACAGATAGTATTAGAGGTTGGATCAATCCCAGGAGAGATTTTCTTAGTGGTTTCAGGAAGCTAATGGTGTGTCATAGTGAGGAGGGACCATCCAGTCTCTGTGTCTATTTCACAAGATTTTTTTTTTTATATTCAGAAGAACCAAGATATTGATCTCACAAGCACTTTTAATCTAACTGCCTCAGGATCTGTATACTAGCTTAGAAATTACATGACAATCCACTGAAAGTTCTTCTTCCAGTTCCCATGCGACTCAGTTCACACCCAGAGCATATTCTGGACTTTGTCACTCACCCCTTTAAGCCTATCTTTAGAATTTGTCCTAAAATCTTATCCTTAAGCTCAACACTCAACTTAAATCCTCTGTTCATTACACACTAATCAGTGGTTCATGTTGCCATTTTATTTTTGGGGTCTGATGTACTGTCTGCAGTCTTTGCCAGAAATATCCCTTAATGTGCTTCTTGTCTGTAAGCATTCAAGTTTTGGGGAATTTTAGAAGTACTGGGTTGAATTAAATAATGAATATTGTTTTACTGGGGGGCAATAGTGGAGGAATGAAAATGGAGAGGGCTCAGTGAAATAAGGAATTGTGTGTGTGTGTGAGAGAGAGTAAGAGATTTCTATCAATACATAACAATTAGAAAGAGATTTAAAATAATTTTGCATATATCCTGGAAAAATCACACACAAAAAAACAGAATGATCTTTACAACTTATTTAACAAAATTAAAGACAATTGTTATATCTTTGATTTAATTGACTTTATTAATGCATGCTAATACACTGTAAAATGACACCTCTATTTTCCTCTTCCCTTCATTTTCTTTTTCATTAATTGATCTGTTAAATTGTTCTTATCCAATGAGAGACCCGTACTTCCAACACTGCTTGAGCAGATTCTTATGCCACTCTAAAAAGGAAGTGTCAGAACACTGCTCAAACTCAAACACAAAAAAAGCATTGTGATTATTGACTTTGATATGAGTTGCTTACAATATTATACCTAATTATTATGCAGTGAAATAATGATTATGTAGACCATTAAATGTTTCATTAACATTTTATGTCTTCTATTTGATTAGTACAGCAAACTCTTCTACTTATTTATGCTTAATGTTCATAGTTTATTAAATGTGCACCATGGTTTTCTGCCTATAGAGCTTGATCTCTCCTTGTTCAATCATAACAACATTTTTTTTTAAATATACTTTATTTTTAATCTATTTTTCTTTTTTATAGCCTTATGTTGGAGTACAGAGTAGGGACCATTAGTGGAAAAGTTATCAGATATTTCATATGAATATAATCCCACTAAAACTGACTTAAGTTAAAATAAGCATTTTGGGAAAATGAATGCTTTGAATAAATAGAATTGAGTCTTTCAGTATCTCAGCTTCATAACTAAAATTTGCTGGAATGAATGCCAATGCCCTGACTTTAAGGTATAAAGCTCAGTTCATTTAAGGATGTGTTAATTGGAAACTTGTATTCATAGTAGTGAAGAACTTTCTTCTAACCAACAGAAAATGAATTAGGCTTAGAGCAGGCTGTGTCTTTATATTCACTAAGGGCTTACAACACATTTTTTATCCCCTTTAAAAAATACAAGATAAAACTTTATTTTACAGATAAGAACATTTCTTGTTCTTGATGTTCTTGATGAAAAGTTCATTTTATGTAGTTGATTTGAGATCATAAATTCTTATTTTGCACCAGATTAAAATTTCCAAATATAAACCATATTGAAAAGAGGTCATATTGAGATTGAATTATTTACATTATCAAAATAGAATTCAGTTGAAATATACTTGAATCTGGAGTTTATAATACATAGTTCTGGCCTAGCCTTTGACTTTCACAATCAACTTCAACAACATAGATCAATAACCCTGTATTCATACCCTTTGTTCTAAACTATTTTTTTTTATTATTTATCAGTTTTTCTGTCATCCTGCTTTGCTAGTGAGCTGATGTACTTGATTTCCACACAAGTTTTTGCAATTTTTCTCATAATTTTAGATGTCTTGTGACCTTTCCAATTTCTTGTGCAATCTCATTTTTATTAATATTTTACTTATATTGGAACTGATTCTCGATATTCCCTGCAAATTCAGGTGTTCCTCCCTGGTTACTTTTAGTTTTTTTTTTTTTTTTTTCAATAAAATAAAGCATTTTTAAAAAATGACTTGCATTCCTAAAACCTCTTTCCTTCATCACATATCATGTAATAATATAAATCCCATTTTTAACCATAGGAGAACCAGCATGCAGAATATAGAAGAAATATATGGAAACTCTGTACTTTATGTATAGTTGTCATATAAATTTAAATAAAAATATTTCTTAAAAAATATTTATTTTCAAAATACTTAAAAAATAAAAGAGCTCCTTAGGTCCAGAAAGGCAGGGACAAGTTAAAGTACTAAACACAGAATCTTAAAAATAGGATTAATTTTCTCAGGATTTTTGGATATGCATTCTTTTTTAAGATGCATGAAATACCTTAATAGCTTCATACTAAATTCCCTACTCTTTTTCATCCTCCCCCTTCTATGTTTTCTTTTCCCAAACTTTTTCAAACTCATATAAAAGATGAACTATGATTGAACTATGATTAAGATGGACAATTAGTGTCTTTAGGATAAAATCAGCTATAATTTTTTATAATATTTATAACATTTTAAATATAACTTTTCATACTTCTTAAGCATCTTGAAGAGGTAAATTCAGTGCCTTTACATGTAATCCATTGTGAATTCATGAATCAAAACTTAATTTAATCCTGAGTAGCACTATATACATTGCCTAACATACACAGAGAAATACTCAGATGATGTCAAAATGTAGGAATGATTTTTATGGATTATTTTAAATAACCTCTTAAGATCAAAGTGTGACAAGTCAAGTCATGAGAAGCATGGAATTCATTATGTTGTGACACAACTGCAAATAGCCCAAAACAGATCAACCAGGAAAATGGTTCAAAATTATTAGTATGAGACATTTATTATGGATGGGAATAGGGTGCTTAGAACTTAAATTTTGTGGTATTTGATATAGGGGTAAATATGTAAACATTTGTTATCTAGTCTTCTGATGCAATCTGAAAAGGACCTGTACTATAGGCACTGTGAAAACTTGTAGCAAAAAGACAAGTATATGGTTATCCACAATCTTTTAAGATATAAAATTAATACTCTAAGCAGTTACTCAATTTAGCTATTGATTTAGTTCAATCAAGAGAGTCTATGTACATACAGTTCACGTGACAGTGAGCTAGAGTTCCTCAAAATAGAGATTTGGATCAGGAATAATATCTTCTGTTCCTGTTACATGATTTTGTTTTATGACAAAGTTCAAAAATATGCAAAATCTTAGCTCTGATTCATAAGATATGATCTGACTTAAGAGTAGTAATAAAAAGTGTTATTAAAAAAAGTATGTTGAGAGTTCTGGTAAGATGGCAGACTAGGCAGAAAAACTGCACAGACCCTCTTCAACAAAGAAAAGGGAAACAAATTAACACAGACACCAAAGATAATCCTGGACCACTGAGCCTTGAAGGGGAGGATATAGAAGTGGACTAAACCCCAACCAGCAGAAGAATTTGCATGAAAATACCAAAAGAGGAGACAGACAGAGCTGTGGTCTAGCAGCCATCCTGAGCAATCCTGATGGCACAGCACAGGCAGCTTGGAGATTCCTGAGTGGTGTTAGGACCTAAGTGTTAACATAAAATTCAGCCCTGCTAGCCACGGATTGCACAGAGGACTGCTCTGGTGGCTGGGGAATAAACGGACAAGGTGAAGAGAAAGGTATGCTGAGCTGTGGACTTTTGCCGATCCTGAAGGCTCCGCCATTTTTAATGTTTAAAAGTGGCTTGACTATTTTGGATATTTAAAGAGACAGTGCTTTCACAGATTCCTGGGACTTAAGAATACGTTCTACTTGCCACCAACCCCAACGTGACTCCGGACCTGCAAGACATTCAGGTGCGACATTCCTCTTGTTACTCTTATACCTCACACCCACTTGGTGAACTGAAGTGCAGCTATCCCCCACTCCCACCTACCTTCTGGGCCCACAGGAACTCCATCATAGTTTGTGTGCGTGGACGGAGCTTGAGCTTGTGTGCCCTGCCCTGTCCTCCACCGACTTTTTCTCTCTGTTTTTACTTTTATTTTTTCCTTTTTTGCTTTCTTTTTTCGGGTTATTAGTTTGCTTGTATTTGTCTATTTTAAAACACTATTATTATTAATACTTTTTTCCTTTTTACTATTATTCTTTTTCTTCCCCTCCCAGGTCTTAGTTTTCAGCATTTTTTCTTTTCCTTGTTCCTGGTTGAGATTTTTTTTTTCTTGTTTTCCCCTTTTTTCTCATGGTTAACCCCATGCCTTGTTTTTCTTTTTGCATTTTCCTTTTTTTTTTTTTCCTTCTTTATTCTCCTTCTCTAATTTTTTTTTTCTCTTAGTGCCCTATACCCAGATATT
>NW_006921746.1:3368158-3390547 GCF_000298275.1 Orycteropus afer afer | reverse complement strand
AATAAAAAAAACCGAACTCGAATAACCCAACTCCCAGACTTCTTGGCACTTTCCTTCCCTGACATTTGTCTCCCTCCCTTCAGTCTCCAAACAAGCTCCCAATGTTCTCAGACTAAATGTATAGCTTCCACATCAAGCTCAATTGGCATCGCATGGTACATAAAAACATTATTCTACATCCTACTTTGGTAAGCAGCAACTGGGGTCTTAAAAACTTGCAAACAGCCATCTAGATGCAAATATTGGTCTCTCCTCATCCAGAGCAAAGAAGAGTAAAGAAAACCAAAGATGCATGGAAACAATTAGTCCAAGGGACTAGCAGAGCATGAGATCCTCAGCTTATATGTCCATGAGACCAGAACTAGATAGTGCCCACCTACCACTGTCAACCACTTTGAGGGAAATCAGTACAAGAGATCCTGGATAGAGTGGGAGAACAATGTGAAACAAAACTCAAAAAAAAAAAAAAAAAAAATGAAGTTTGCTGGTCTGATAGAGCCTGGTGACACTCCTGAGATCATGGCCCCTAGTTACCCTTCAGATTTGAACTAAACTCACTCCTGTGGCTTCCAGTCAAACAGTAGACAGGCATATGGGGTGAATATTTACATCAGGTAGATAACTCCTTGGAGTGATCAATCATAGGATATCAGAAGGGGAGTGTTTGCACAGGGAGATGGCTCAAGGCGCAGGAGTGCATGGGAAGGAAAGACACAGGGAAGAAGTAAGTACAGGGAGGAAGTGAGAAGAGAGCTGTTACATTATGGGGATTGCAATCTGTCATGAAACAAAATGTGTACAAACTGCTGCATGGAAAATGAATTTGCTCTATAAACTTTCACCGAAATCAAAATAAAATAAAATCCAGCTTCCAAAAAAAGGGAAAAAAAAAAGTATATTGAAGTGTTTATGATGTTTAAAAAGAGCAAACATAGTAACTACCTCATTTGCTATTCTGGAGAGGAAATGCTATAGTGATATGAATGTATGAAAAATTTAAGGATGACTAGTTTTAGGTGATGAATTTGTTGTTTCAGATCTCTGTGACAAAATTTTCAATAAGCCAATCAAATTATAACATTTTAAAATAATTACACAAAGATCAGATATATCTAACTGATTATTGTGTTGAAATCTTTTTGAAATAATTAAAAATGTCTTCCAATTCATAGGCTGAGTCTATGATACACAAATACAGTTACATTTATTTAAAAACAAAAACAAACAAAAAAAAAACCTTCTAAAGATATTCCTGAATGTATGACCTTGGCTACCTGCCCATTTGAAAAAGTTTTTTTTTTTTTTTTTAATAACATGGCTGTTATCTAAATTTCAATAAAGATGCCATACATACTGGATAACAACTTGCCTTTCATTAATATGGCTGTGGGTTTTTGCATTATTTCACCATATTCATCAAGGTTTTCCTGTGTAATTACCAGTGACTTAGTATTGTTTGAAGGACTCTGATAGTGCATTGCCTAAGGCATTGGACCGCTAACCATAAGTTGGCAGTTCAAACCCACCAGCTGATCTGTGGAAGGAAGATGGTACACTCTACTTCCATTAAGATTTACCACCTTGGAAACCCAATGGGTGTCTCTATGAATTGGAATCAACTCAATGGCAATGTTTTTTTATTATTATTATTTTCTTTTATTTGAGCCTACTGTAAACATTTTTATGCACTGTACATGAAGGGAGTCAGTCTTAAAGTGTTTGTTCGATTGTAGTACTCTAAATATAGGGTCTATGGAAGTTGGAACTGACTCAGTGGGAGTGATTTAAGGACCCATGGTGGTACAGTGGTTAAATGCACTCAACTGCTGACAAAAAGGATGGTGGTTTGAATCCATCAGGCACTCTTCTGGAGAAAGGTATTGCAGTTAGCTTCCATAAAGATTACCCACTGCCATCAAGTCGAATCTGACTCATAGTGACCCCTCCTCAGGTTTCCGAGGCAGTATCATTATGGAAGTAGATTACCCAATCTTCCTTCCGAGGAGTGGCTGGTGGGTTTGAACCACCAGCCTTCTGGTTTGCAGTCAAGTGCCTTAGGCACTGCGCCACCAGAGCTCCTCCATATAGATTACAGACTTGAAAATACTATGGGGCAGATCTACTTTGTCATTTATGATCCTTATGACTCATAATTGATTTGATGGCAATGGGTTTCCTATGGTTGAATGAAAGGCAATGTTGAATAAAACTTGGTATCTGCTATGCAAAGTTATCCTATATCCTCCTGCTGACCCCATGGGCCCATAATTTAATCTTCTCAGGGAGATCTTCAAGTAGAAAAGGAAAATAAAGTGTAGTTCATATAACATTTTGTGTGGCATAAAAGGGCAATGAAAAAGAAAATGAACACAGATATAACACATAGATTTTCCTCAATGCAGTGGTAATGGCATTGACTACAGTTTGTTGTTTTATTTGTTACCTGTCAATTAGTCAGTGCCCTATTCGTGGTGATCCCATGTGCAATACAATCAGATCTGCATTTTCATTGGCTGAGTTTTTCAGAAGTAGGTCTCTAGAACTGTTTTGCTTGTCTATCTTAGTGGAAGCTTTGCTGAATCCTGTTAGACCTCATAGCAGCATTCAAGCCTCCACTGACAGATGAGTGGCAGCTGTGCTTGAGATGCACTTTCCAGGAATCTAACCCAGGTCTCCCACACGGAAGGTGAAAATTCTTCCATTGAATCATCACTACTTCTTTGGCCATGGCTTAGGCAACCTTGTAGCAAGAGGTAGAACTAGCAACAACAGTAGTGATGACATCAGGGTCTGATGAGTTAGTTTCATACAGATGGTAGCAATTAAGATTATAGCTATCTTTGCTATTACAGTTCCTTTCATTGAAGTTTCTTGGAAGCAGAGCATAATTTTGGAGCTTCTGGGATGCTATATTATAATAGGTCTTACCACTTGAGCAACAATAAGATACAACATTAGGCCCACTGTGACTGAAAGACAAAGTGAAGGCAGCCTGAACAGTCGGGGTGAAGATTCCTTCACAAGACTTGGAGCAAACAGGGACTATGGATAAATTTTAATCCTCAATAAGCTAGCACACGTTCTTTCATCAGCCATAGTCTACACATCACTTCCTCAGAGAATTCTTCCTCAGTTAGTCCTTCACACATGCTTCTGTGGTGCTCTGCTATGTTCTTTCAATGAACATATCACATTTTTACTTGTTCAGTGCCTGCCTCCCCTCCTAGACTGTAACTGGCAGAAGACAGTTGCCTGAGTTCTGTTGTTCACTACTCTATTCCCAGAGTCTGGCATATAATGGGACTCAAAATCTGTCTCTTGAATTAATTAAAAAAAATAACTTGTTGAGCCAATTCCAGTATCCCTAGAGACTTTCCCTATGCCATGAAGAAACAAAACTGCCTTACAAGTAATAGTATTTTCTGTGGTACATAAACAGGGACTTAGTTCTATATCTTAATTACCAAGGGGCATACAATGTCAATGGGAATGGAGTTAAACTATCTCCTCAATCAGGTTCCATAAAGGTATACATATATCCGACAATGATGGTATTGATACAGGACAATGGTGCAGCTAGAGTAAACTCCGATAGCCAGAAGGTCTAACTGATCCAAGAAATAAAATCACCTTTAAGACAAATGTTACCTTGTCCCTTATGCACATGTGCCTTACAAAGTATTGTTTATACAAACTATCCCTAGATCTTCTTCATGCCAAGAGAAAAGATCAGTCTTCCCTATTTGTCATCTCTCTAGAAATGTCTATGTAGGTGGAATTAAGAGGAGCAAGCACAACCTCCTTATATAATCAGTGTTGCTCATTACCTTCAGTGGCTAAAGGTCTTTCCCTCTTTAATATTGTTTCTCTTGGATCTCATACTATGTGTTGTTCTATATTAGTCCTTCAGAAACCAACTGTGAAGGAAACAGAACACAATTCTTTCCAAGGAACTTGGTCTAGTAGAGGAGATAGACATGAAAACAAACCATTACAATTCTAATTTATAAGCACTGTGATCGTCATAGTACTACTGTGAGTCGGGGCCGAGTCAATGGCAAATAACAAGAACAACTGTTGTGACATGGTAGTTAAAGTGTTACGATGATGCCCAAAAGGATAGCAGAGGTTAGTGAAGATTGTAATCCACCAGCTGCTCCATTGAACAAAAATGTCTGCACCTGTAAAGATTACAGTGTTGGCAACCCTATGGAGCAGTTCTACTCATAGGATTTGCTATGAGCCAGGATCAACTTGATGGCAATGGGTTTTTCTTTTCTTTTTTGGTGGTTGGAATAAGCATCAAAGATTCTGGGAACACAGAGACAGGTGACCCAATGTATTTTCAGAGAGGCTTCTCAGAGGAAGTGGAATCTAAGCTCATGCCTACAGAATGAGTAGTAGAAGCTTACAGGTCCAGGCAGAAGGTAAAGCATGCACAATGGTTTATCCAGTACAGTGCTTTTAAGAACTACAGTTGTTCAATACAGCTAATTGAAAGTGCAAGGTCACAAGGGCAAAAGGTGTCATGAGACTGGAAGATAAACAAAGCCAGATCATGAAGCCATTAGAAACCATGAGAAGAGTCTGTACTTTATTCTGGAACTACTGGGTTTTAATTTGGGAAATGATATGATATATTTTGTATTTATCATGTCCCTTTCTCCAGAGTTTGTTTTACATGCAGAAACCAAAGTCATCTTTCAAAATATACATCTGAATGCCCTCCAATGATTTTCCTTTGTACTCAAATGAAATTCTAACCTTTTTTCACAGACTACAGAATGTTTCAAGACTCGCTCCCTCTCTCCTTCTATTAACATACAACTCTATAGCCCATGAATTCAATTTAGAAATACTGGCTTTTATATTTTTCCTCAAATTCTCATTTCTGCCTCAGGCTTATCTCACCTTCTACCTAAAACACTCTGTCTGAAGATATGCATAAGATTCATTTCCCCAGTTCATTGAGGATTTTGCTTAAATGTCACTGAGTAATCAAAGTTCAACTGGAGATACAGGAAAGAAAGAAAGAAAAAATTATTACAGAAAATTAGCTCATGCAATTGTGAGGGCAAGTTGAGCAAGCTCTACATGTGTAAGGCAGGACTTCAAGGAAAGAAGGTCATAACAGATTGGAAATCCATAGGCATGAAACTGTTGTACAGGTACAGAATTTCTTCTGTTTCAGGAAAGTTGCAATTCCAATTAGATTTTTTTTTGTTTATTTATTTTTCTTTTAGTTTCAATGAACAGAATGCTCTAAACCAAATTTCTATTTCTAATTAGTTTTTTTATTTCATATGTGTCTTTAAATATCAGCCAACGTTGTTGTCAATAAATATTTTATTCACAGTTTTAAATAGAATGGCCCATATATATCTAAAAAGAGTGGGGCCACAATACTTAATTCAATATACATGTAGCATACAGTGATAAAGTGACAGACATAAAATAGTTTGTGTGGGCACACACACACACACACAAACGCTTCTTTTTGAGATTTCATGTGTAAATATTCCCCTCAGTTTTTCCTGAATTTACTAAGCACAAATTTCCTTTATCATGTTTGTATTTGTTTGGCGATTTAGCCTTGGCAACAATCCTATCATGAACTATTTTAAAACATTTACCTTTGCACAGAGGTCTTATACAAACTATTGCTGATGTGAGAGTTGTAGTTCTTGTTGTTGTTAGGTGCAGTCAAGTCGTTTCTGACTCATAGCGACCCTATGCACAGCAGAATGAAACACTGCCCAATCCCGAGCCAGCACCATGATCCCTGCTATACTTGAGCCCATGATCACAGCCACAGTGTCAATCCATCTCCTTGAAGGCCTCCCCCTCTTTCGTTGACCCTCCAACCTACGACGCATGACATCCTTCTCCAGGGAATGGTCCCTTCTGACAACATGACCAAAGTAGGTAAGATGAAGTCTGGCCATTCTCGCTTCAAGGAGCATTGTGGGTGCACTTCTTCCAGGAAAGATCTGTTAGTTCTTTTAGCAGTCCATGGCACTTTCAGCATTCTTCACCAGCACCACAACTCAAAAGCATCAACTCTTCTTCGGTCTTCCTTATTTATTGTCCAGCTCTCACACGCATACAAGGCAATTGGAAATATCATGGCTTGTGTCAGGTGCACCTTAGTCCTCAAGGAGACATCCTTGCTCCTCAGCACTTGAAAAAGTTCCTTCGCGATTGATATTCCCAATGCTACACGTGGTCTAACATCCTGACTGCTGCTTCTGTTGGCATCGATTGTAGAACCAAGCAATGTGAATTCTTTGACAACCTCAATCTTCTGTCCATTTATTGTGATGCTGCTCATTGGTCCAGTTGTGAGGATTTTTGTTTTCTTTATATTGAGACATAATACATACTTCAGACTGTATTCTTCAGTCTTCATCAGTAAGTTCCTCAAGTCATCCTCACTTTCAGCAAGCAAAGCTGTATTGTCAGTGTATCTCAGGTTGTTAATGATTCTTCCTCCAATCCTGATGCCACGTTTTTCTTCATATAGTCCAGCTTCTTGGATTATTTGCTCAGCATATAGATTGAGTAAGTGTGGGGAATGGATACAACCCTGATGCACTCCCTTCTTGATTTTAAGCCATTAGTGTTCCTTTGTTCCATTTGAACAACAGCCTCCTGGTCAAGGTACAGGTTCCTCATGAGTACGATCAAGTGTTCAGGAAGTCCCATTCTTCTCAATGTTATCCATAATTTGTCATGATCCACACAATCAAATGCCTTTGCATAGTCAATAAAAACAAGTAAACATCTTTCTGGTATTCTTTGCCTTGAGCCAAGATCCATCTGACAACAGCTATGATATCCTTTGTTCCACATCCTCTTCTGAATCCAGCTTGCAACTCTGGAAGTTCTCTGTGAATATACTGCTGCAAACATTTCTGAATTATCTTCAGTAAGATCTTACTTGCGTGCAATATTAATGATATTGTTCGAAAATTTCCACATACTGTAGGATCACCTTTCTTTGGAATGGATACAAATATGGATCTCTTCATCAGTTGTCCAGGTAGCTGTCTTCCAAATCTCTTGGCATAACTGAGTGATTGCCTCCAGTGGAGCATCCATTTGTTGAAATATCTCAATGGGCATTCCGTCAATTCCCAGAGCCTTGTTCTTTGTCAATTCTCTCATTGCAGCTTCAACTTCCTCCTTTAGTACCATTGGTTCTAGATCATATGCCACTTCCTGAAATGGATGAAGATGGACCAGTTCTTTTTGGTACAGTGACTCTGTGTATTCCTGCCATCTTCTCTTGATGTTTCCCTATATCATTCAATATTTTGCCCATAGAATCTCTCAATATTGCAACTCGAGGCTTAAATCTTTTCCTCAATTCTTTTAGCTTGAGAAATGTCGAGTGTGTTCTTCCCTTTTGGTTCTCAAACTCCAGGTCTTTGCACATTTCATTATAGTAATTGGTTTTGTCTGCTCTACTGCTCTTTGAAATCTTCTGTTCAGCTCTTTGATCTTGTCATTTCTTCCATTTGCTTTAGCTACTCTTTGCTCAAGAGCAAGTTTCAGAGTCTCTTCTGTCATCCATTTTGGTCTTCTCTTCTTTTCTCATCTTTTTAGTGATCTCTTACTTTCTTCGTGGATAATGTTCTTGATATCCTCCCACAATTCTTCTGGTTTTCATTCGTTGGTGTTCAATGCATCAAATCTATTCTTTAGATGATCTCTAAATTCAGGAGAGATGTATTCAAGATCATATTTTGGCTCTCTTGGACTTGTTTTAATTGTAATTTCAAGTTGAATTTGCATATGAGCAGTTGATAGTCTGTTCCACAATCCGCTTCTGGCCTGGTTTTGGCTGAAGATATTGAGCTTTTCCACTGCCTCTTGCCACAGATGTAGTTAATCTAATTCCTGTGTGTTCCATCTGGTGAAGTCCACGTGTACAGCCACCATATGCGTTGTTGAGAAAAGTGTTTGCAATGAATAAATCATTGGTCTTGCAAAATACCACCATGTGAGTAGATGTGGTATGTTAGGATGTGTAAAAATCAAAACTCAAAGCAAAATAAACAAGCAAACTCTGGATCCATTGGAAGAGAAAAAAACTGTGAGTATGCTCAAAATAAGTACTGAATCAACCAACACTATGAAAAGAGAATATAAGTATTATTCCTAGGCAATAGGAAGTTGATACTTTTCAAAGGCACTTTCTCTCTCTTAGGCTGCTCAGGGCCCATTCAGAAAATGAAGCTGCTGTTTGTAAACTGTACCATACAGCTTAGACATCAGCTTACCTCAGCATCACACTCACCAGGAAGATCTGATAGACAATTGTTCCAGAAGAAAGGATATAAGGTAACAAAAACTCCTTTAATTATACTTAGACAGGTGTGGGGAATGGAAGATGTTAAGGGAAACTCATATGAAACCATCAATATACTAAAATTTTCAACAAAGAAAAAGTCATGATTCCAGAGTAAATATTTCTCAGTGACATTGCATCTTGCACCAAATTCCTACTTCAACACAAATTCAAAGTGTGCATGAGTGGCTGCTCAAAGCCTTCTAATTGTTTCTTTATGAATGGATGAATCTCAAAGTTTTGTATTTGTTGCATACTTTCCAATATAGAATTTTTTCCCCCATTGGTCAAGTTTTTCTTTTCTTTTGTCATTGTGATTTTGGTGAAAGGTTACAGAGCAAATTCATTTCTCATACAACAGTTCATACACATTTTGTTTCATGACATTGATTGCAATCGCAATAACATAACAGATCTCTCTTCCCACTTCCTCCCTATGGTTGCCTTTCCCTTGTGTCCTTATCTCCTATGCATTCCCGCCCTCTGACCTATTTTCCTGTGCAAATACTGCCCTTCTGAGCTCTCTTGGTTGATTTTTCTAAGGAGTGTACCTACCTGGTATAAATGTTCACCTTTTGCACCTGTCTATTGTTTGCCTGGAAGACATGAGAGTGAGTTTAATTTCAGGTCCAAAGGGTGACTAGAGGCCATAGTCTAATTTCTCCAGTCTCTATCCCACCAGTAAGCCTGATCTTTTTTATGGTTTTGAGTTTTGTTCCACATTTTTCTACCAGTCTCTCCAGATCTCCTATTTTGATTCCTTTCTGAGTGGTTGACAGTGGTAGCTAGACAACATCTAGTTCTTCTTATCTCAGGGTCATGTAGGATGAGATTAACATGGTCTACTAGTCCCTTGGACTAATTTTTTCCATGAATCCATGAAATACTAATCCTTTTTCATAGACTACGGAATGTTACAAAACCTGCTCCCTATCTCCTTCTACTAACAATACATAATTCTATCACCCATGAATTCAACTTAGAAAATAGGTTTCTAGTCCCTTGGACTAACTGTTTCCATGCATCTTAGTTTGCTTCATTCTTCTTTGCTCCAGACAAGGAGAGACCAACTGTTGCATCTTAGATGGCCAGTTTTAAGCTTTTAAGACCCCAGTTGCTACTCACCAAAGTGGGTTGTAGAATAATGTTTTAGTGAAGTATGTTATGCCAGTTGAGCTTGATGTCCCCCTGCATCATGGTCCTCTGGCTCAACGGTCCCATGGACAAGATTTACAATACCAACTGATTTAATCAGTCAATTTTGAATAACTATTCATTGGTATTATGTAGAATGGCAATTATAACACTTGCAAAACTTGTTCTGTGCTAGCATTTACAAGAAATAACTCTTAAGTATTAAATTTGATGCAATCCAACATTCAGCTATTCAGTAAGATCTATTTTACATAGATGTTAATGTATAACAATTAAAAATATAATAACCATTGTAAAATCCTGTGAATTAGCCCAATATGAAAACATCATTTCAATATCATTAAAAAAGAAGCACAGTTTCAAATCCTCTTTTATTTTATGTAAAATATGTCAGGATAGAGAGTAATATATAAAATATTTCTAAAACATCAACATAAAATTTATATCAATACATTATAGACCTTGCTATATATAAAAACTAACTCATAATATATCAAAGACCAAAATGTAAAACCTAAAACAATAAAGATCATCCAAGAATAAATAGAAGCAAACTTAGGGGTCCTAATACATGGCATAAATACATATAACTGAAAATGCACAAACAGCAGAAGACAAAGTGAATGACTGGGACCTCCTCAAAAAGTAAACATTTATTACCATCGAAAGAATTTACCAAAAGAATTAAAAGGGAAATTAAATACCGGGTGGGAAAAAATGGCAACAACCTATCAGACAAGGGAATAATCTCTAATCCCATGTCCTTTAGACACTTTTCAAGCCAGAAACTGAATTCACCCCCATGGCTCAACTTTTAGCCAAACAATACACAGGCCTGAAGTGAACAATAATACCAGGAAGGTATGCATTCATTAGGACAATCAACCATACAAAATCAAAAGGACAGTATTTGCCCAGGGGTAAAGCTATGAAGGCTGACAGTTCAAACCCACCAGCCACTCCTTGGAAGGAAGATTGGGCAATCTACTTCCATAGTGATATCTCCTCGGAAACACAAGGAGGGGTCTCTATGAGTTGGGTCTGACTTGATGGCACATAAAAACAACACAACAAAAGCTATGTGAGGAAGACAGGAAAGAAGGATTAAGGGAAATGGTAAAGGCAGAGAGGCAATTGGTAAAGCACTGTTACATTGTGAGGACTGTAATGAATGTAACAAAACAAACTGTCTATTAATTGTTGAATGAAAAACCAATTTACTCTTCAAATTTTCACCTAAATAACAATTAAAAACAAACAAAAACAGAGGCTTTCTATGGCCATCAAAGTTATAATAGCTAATATTCGGTAACAATTGATAAAAAGGCTAGAGGTTGGTGGCATGTCTGGCCTCATAAGAATAAGCCTGAGACTGTTGATCGTGATTTTGTTTCCTCCTCATGAGGCTGGAGGAGGTGATAGGATGCTGCCTCCTTGCTCTTTTTACACAAAGCAACTCCCATGGGGTTTCCAAGGCTGTCAAGCTTTACTAAAGCAGACTGGGTCATGCTTCTTCCACAGAGTGGCTGGTAGATTCAAACTGCTGAAAATTTGGTTAGCCACCAAATGTCTTAACCACTAACTACATTACCAGAGCTCCAACCATCACAATATTTGCCTCAAAATGGCAAAAATAAATTTTATATACTTATCAAAACATACTATAAAGAGAAATTTGTAGTTATTTTTTAAAAGAGTAAAAAAAAAAAAAAAAAAGTAGTCCTTGGAAATTAAAAACTAGAAAGATATGAGAAAAATGCAAGATCTAGCAGATATTGAAGGAAAACATCCCTTATCTTATTCCTAAGTTAGTCAGTGACATTTTTCTCATTACTATGAATTCCCAACACACTCCTTTTCATGAATTTCATTATTTGAGAACATCCTTTGTCACTGACTGTATTGTAACTATCTTAGTAGGAAGTATTGTCGTCTAGGAGTGTAAAGAGAATGTTATCAATTTGGCTGCTGGCAGAGTCGTTGTTGTTGTTAGGGGCTGTTGAATTGCTTCCAAATCATGGAGACCCATGTACAATGGAATGAAACAATGCCCAGTACTGGTCCATCCTTACAACTTTGGTTACACTTGAGCCTGTCACTGCAGTCACTGTATCAATCCATATTGTTATGGGTCATCTGCTTTTCTGCTGACCTGTACTACACCAAGAATGGTATCTTCCTTCAAAGATTAGTCATTTCCGACAACATTACCAAGTTATCAAATATAAGGTATGGTCATTCTCATTTCTAAGGAACATTACAGCTATACTTTCTCTAAGACAGACTTGTTTGATCTTCTGGCAGTCCATGGGACATCTGGTATCCTTTACCAACACCACAATGTAAATGCTTCAATTCTTCACTGGTCTTCCTTATTTGTTGTTCAGCCTCACATGCATTGAAAATATTATGGTTTGAATTAGGAACACCTTAGTCCTCAAAGTGACATCTTTAAACACTTTAAAGAAGGTTTTTGCAACAGATTTGCCCAATGCAATACTTTCTTTAATTCCATTACTGCTACTTACATGGGCATTGACTGTGGAACCAAGTCAAATGAAATACATAACAATTCAATTTTTTCTCCATTTATCATGATATTGCTTATTGGTCCAGTAGTGAGGATTTTTCTCTTTATGTTGATTTGTAATCCTTATTGAAGGCTGTAGTCATTGATCATCTCCAGTAAGTGCTTCAAGTCAACTTAACTTTCAGCAAGCAACCTGTTTTATGTGTCATCTGCATATAACAGGTTGTTAATGAGTCTTCCACCAGTCCTGATTCCCACATTTTTCTTCATATAGTCCAGATTCTTGGATTATTTGCTCAGCATAAAAATTGAGTAATTATGGTGAAAGGATACAACCCTGATGCACACCTTTCCTGATTTTAAACCATGCAGTATCCCCTTGTTCTGTTTGAACGACTGCCTTTTGTCCATGTACAGTTTCCTCATGAGGACAATTAACTGTTCTGCAATTCTCGTTCTTTGCAATGTTATCCATAATTTACTATGATCCACAAAGATAAATGACCTTGAATAGTCAATATGACAGACATAAATATCTTTCTGGTATTCTTTGCTTTCAACCAAGATCTCTCTAACATCAGCAGTGATATTCCTCGTCCCACTCCCTCTTCTGAATCCAGTTTGAATTTCTGGAGGCTCCCTATCAATATACTACTGCAACTATTTTTGAAATATCTTCAGCAAAATTTTACTTGTGTGTGATATTAATAATATTGTTAGACAATTTCCACATTCTGTTGGATCATCATTGTTTGCAATGGACACAAATATGAATCTCTTCCAATCAATAGCCCAGGTAGCTATCTTCCATATTCCTTGATGTAAACATGTGAATGCCTCCAATGTTGCATCAATCCGTTGAAACATCACATTGGATATTGCATCAATTCCTGGTCCTTTGTTTTTTGCCAATGTCCTCAGTGCAGCTGGAATTTCATCCATCAATTCTATCTATTCTTGAAATGGGTGGATGTTCATGAATTCTTTTGAGTACAGTCTGAGTATTCTTTCCATCTTGTTTTGAAGTTTTCTTCTTGCATCATTCAATATTTTGCCCATAGAAAACTTCAGTATCACAAGTCATGGCTTAAATTTTTTCTTCAGTTCTTTCACCTTGAGAAATTCTGATAATGTTCTTCCTTTTTTAATTTCCAACTCCAGGTCTTTGTTCATTTCATTGTAAACTTTACTTTGTCCTCTTGAACTGCCCCTTATAGTCTTCTGTTCAACTCTTTTACTTCAGCATTTCTTTCATTTGATCAAAAGTAAGTTTCAGAGTCTTTTCTAACATTTATTTTATTATCTTCCTCTCCACTCTTTATAATGACCATTTGCTTTCTTCTTGTAAGATGTCCTTGATGTTGTTCCATGACTTAACTAGTCCTCTGTCACTGATGTCCAATGCAACAGATCTGTTTTTTAGATGGTCTGTGAACTCAGGTGAGATATACTTTAAGTCATATTTTGGCTCTGATGGACTTGTTTTTTTTTATTTTCTTCAGCTTCAACTTAAAGTTACATGTGAACAACTAATAGTCTTTTTCACAGTTGGACTCTGGTCTTGTTCTATCTGATGATATCGAGCTTTTCCATTGTCTCTTTCCATAGCTGTATTAGTTTTGATTCCTGTTTATTCCATCTGATAAGGTGAAGAAGGTGAAGAAATAGAAGATTTTTACCAACTTCTGTGGTCTGAAATTGACAAAACATGCCATCAAGATGTATTGATAACTACTGGTGCTTGAAATCCCAAAATTGAAAACAAAAAAGAAGCATTAGTAATTGGAAAATATGGACTTGAAGATAGAAATGAAGTTGGAGATTGCATTATAGAATTTTTCAAGACCAACATCTTATTCATTCCAAATACATTTTTGAAATGATATAAATGGTGACTATGCACATGAACCTTGCCAGATGGAATACACATGGGTAGTGACTAAGTCCCACAAAAAAGAAGTCATAAAATATATGTCTTGGGGGTGGTACACAGTAGAAAGTATAAGCGTTTGTAAACAGTTTAGTATAAAGAGTTGGAGTACCTGAGCAGTGAGTGGGAAGAGACATAGGGGATTAGTGTTGCAGCAAAGAGACTGCGTGGGCAAGAGAAAAAGGAAGGCATTTTAGGTGGTGCTAAGAATGGAAATATTTGATAAGGGAAAAAAATTGTAGGAAAATATCAGTATGCTTCATCTATTTTATACACACACACACACACACACATAGTATAGATGAATTTGTATGTATATACATACATACATATATATATATATATATGTATATATATATATATATATATATATATATTTGTTTATTTATTTATATATTTACTGTGCTTTGGGTGCAAATTTACAAAACACGATTTGTTTTAAATTCAATGTTCCTGTACATTTGATTTCACACTCCACTTACCATCCCCAACCCTAGCCCACTCTCCTCCCTTCCTTTTCCTGTGCCCTCCTCCCACCCCGGTGCCCTTCTAAACCATGCACTCCTGTATGTCCAGCTTTCCCTCCACGTGAATGTTGCCCCTCTGGTGCCCTATGGCCGATTGCTCCAATGGATCTATCTCCATAGAGTAGGAGGGTGCATTGCCCTGAGATGGATGTTCTGTGTCTAAGTCTTTCTACTGTTGGTGTAAGGGCCAGTCTTTGGGAGTGGGTCCTATCCCAGACCTGAAGAATATTCCAGGGCCATAGTCTTGGGGGTCCCACCAGACTCCATACAACCAGTAATTCTAGTCATTATTGTGTGTTTCCATTTTGTTCCACGTTTTTCTTCTCACTCTATCCACGATCTCCAATTTTCTTTCCTCCCTGAGTGGTTGGCATTGGTAGTTGGGCACCATCTAGTTATTCTGATCTTGAGGTCCATCATATTTTGGACGAATTGTTTCCATGTGCCCTTTATTTTCTTCACCCTTCTTCATATCAGAGGAGAGGAGCTGCATCTTAGACGGCCACTCAAAAGCTTTTAAGACCCCAGGTTGTTGAACAAGATGCTTATGTACTTTGTTGTGTCAAATGAACATGGTGAGCATGGTGTCTCTCAATACTATGGTCCTGAGTCAGCAGGCCTGGTGGTTCTCTATCCCAAAGTGTTTGTTTGTCTCTGAGGGATTCCTCCAACTCTGCCTTCTGTTAATTTTGTAATAATTGTGGTTATTTTGTATCACTATTATATTATATGTGCGGGAGCTCTGGTAACATAGTGGCTAAGGCACTTGACTGCTAACCAGAAGGCAGGCGGTTCAAACCCACCAGCCACTCCTCTGAAGGAAGGTTGGGCAATCCTACTTCCATAGTGATACTGCCTCGGAAACCCAAGGAGGGGTCGCTATGAGTCGGGGCCGACTCGACAGCAAACAACAACAACAACAACATTATATGTGCAAGATTATCTTCAGCTAAATCTATCACTGGTCTAGGGTACATTCCTGTTCCCCAACCCTCTCCCTGATCTTCTCAGTTGTCTATGAATTTATATGTAGCCTAGTGTTTGCTATTAGTTATTGTTGTTGTTGTTAGGTGACATCTAGTGGTCTCTGACCCATAGCAATCCTATGTACAACAGAATGAAGCACTGGTTGATCCTGGGGCAGCCTCACAATCTCTACTATACCTGAGCCCATCGCTGCAGCCACCATGTCAATGCATCTTGTTGAGGGTCTTCCCCTCTTTCGTTGACCCTCTGCTTTACCAAGAATGACATCCTTCTCCAGAGAATGTTCCCTTCTGACAACATGATCAAAGTAGATGTGACAAAGTCTGTCTAATCTTGCTCCCAAGGAGCCTTCTGGCTGTGCTTCTTCCAGGACAGATTTGTTAGTTCTTTTAGCGGTTCATGGTACTTTCAGAATTCTTCACCAATGCCACAACTCAAAACCATTAACTTTTCTTTGGTCTTCATTACTCACTGTCCAGCTCTCACATGAGGCAATTGAAAATACCATGACTTGGGTGAGACACATCTTTGTTTTCAAGAAGATAACTTTGCTCTTCAGAACTTGAGGTTTTTGCAACAGATTTGCCCAGTGCAATACATCTTTTGATGTCTTGACTGCTGCTTCCATTGGTGTTGGTTGTTGAACCAAGTAATATGAAGTCTTTGACAACTTCAATCTTTTCTCTTTGTCTATTGTGATGCTGCTTATTGGTCCATTCGGGAGGATTTTTGTTTTCTTTATATTGAGATGTAATCCATACTGTAGTCTTTAATATTCATCAGTAAGTACTCCAAGTCATCCTCACTTTCAGCAAGCAAAATTGTGTCATCTGTGTATCTCAGGTTATTAATGAACCTTCCTCTAATCCTGATGCCATGTTCTACTTCATATAATCCAGCTTCTAGGGTTATTTGCTCAGGATACAAATTGAATAAGTATGGTGAAAGGATACAGCCCTGACACACTTCCTTCTTGATTTTAAACCATGCAGCACCCCTTGTTCTGTTCAAATGACAGCCTCCTAGTCTACATACAGGTTCATTATGAGTAAAATTAAGTGTTCTGGAATTCCCATTCTTCTCAATGTTATCCAGAATTTGTTATGATCCACACAATCAAACACCTTTGCATAGTCAATAAAACACAAGTAAACATCTTTCTGGTATTCTTTGCTTTCAGCCAAGATTCATCTGACATCAGGTATGATATCCCTCACTCCATGTTCTGTTGTGAATCCAGCTTGCATTTCCAGAAGCTCTCTGTCAATATACTGCTGCAACATTTTTGAATCATCTTCAGTAAGATTTGACTTACATGTGTTATCAGTGATATTGTTCAATAATTTCTACATTCTGTAGGATCCCTTTCTTTGGAATGGGTACATATATGGATTTTTCTAGTCAGTTGACCAGGTAGCTGTCTTCCATAGCCAAGTGAGTGCCTCCAGAGCAGCATCTGCTTGTTGAAACATCTCAATGGATATTCCATCAATTCCTGGAACATTGTTCTTCGGTAATTCCTTCACTGTAGCTTCAACTTCTTCCTTCAATATCATTGGTTCTTGATCATATGCCACTTCCTGAAATTGATAATCATCTATCAATTCTTTTTGGTATAGTTACTGTGTGTATTCCTTCCATCTTCTTTTGATGTGTCCTGCATCATTCAATATATTGTCCATGAAATCTTTCAGTATTGCCATTTGATGCTTAAATTTTTTCCTCAGTTCTTTCAGCTTGAGAAATGCCAAGTGTGTTCTTCCCTTTTGTTTTTCTAAATCCATGTCTTTGCACATTTCATTATAGTAATTGACCTTGTCTTCTGGAACTGCTCTTTGAAATCTGCTGTTCAGTTCTTTCATCCTGTCAAGTATTTTACCCACGTTAGCTACTCTCTGTTCAAGGGCAAACTCTAAACTCTTCTGAGATTTATTTTGATCTTTTCTTCCTTCTGTCTTTTTAAATGAACTTTTACTTTCTTAATGGATGATGTTCTTGATGTCATCCCACAATTCCTCTGATTTTTGGTCATTAGTGTTCATTGCATAAAATCTATTCTTTAGATGGTCTCTAAATTCTGGAGGGATATAATCAAGGTCATATTTTGGTTCTCATGAACTTCTTTTAATTGCCTTCACTTTCAACTTGATCTTTCATATGCGCAATTGATGGTCTGTTCCACAGTTGGCTCCTGGCCTTGTTTTGGCTGAAGACATTGAGCTTCTCCATTGCCTCTTACCAGAAATGTAGTCAATCTGATTCCTCTATACTCCATCTGGCAAAGTCCACATGTATAGCAACCATTTGTGTTGTTGAAATGAATAAATCCTTGGTCTTACAAAATTCTATCATGCAATCTCCAGGGTCATTTCTACCACCAAGGCCATATTTTCCAACCACTGGTGATTTTTTTTCCAACTTTTGCATTCCAATCATCAGTGGTAATTAATGCATCTTGATTGCATGTTTGGTCAATTTCAAACCACAGAAATTGGTAAAAATTTTCAATTTCCTAATTTTTGCCTTTGTTGTTTGGTGCATAAATTTTTAACAGGCTTTCCTTTATAGGAGTATGGATATTATCCTATCACTGACAGCATTATACTTCAGGATAGCTCTTGATACATTCTTTGTGATGATGAATGACATGTGATTCTTCAATTTGTCACTCCCAGCAGTAGATCATATGATCATCTGATTCACAATGGCCAAAATTAGTCCACTGCAGCTCACTAATACCTAGGATACAGACCTTTATGCTTTCCATTTCATTTTTGACAACATCCAGTTTTGTTAGATTTACTTTGCACATTCCATGTTCCCATTATTAATGAATAGTTGCAGCTATTTCTTGTTATCTTGAGATGTGCCACATCAGCAAATGGGGGTCCCAAAAGCTTAGAAAGTTTAGAACAGCTAGGGGGAACAAACTTGTCTATCAGTTTGTCCTACTGTGGTGGCTTGAGTGCTGCTGTGAGGCTGGAGGCTATGCCACCAATGATTCAAATGCCAGCAAGGTTACCCATGGTGGACAGATTTCAATGGATCCTCCGGACTAAGATAGAGTCAGAGGAAGTAAGAGACCATCCACTTCTCAAAGAATAGGCCAGTGAAAACCTTATGAATATCAATGAAACACTGTCTGTCTTGGTGTTAGTGGTAATGCAGTAGTGTGCTTATATTAGTATTTGCCTCTGTTGTTTATATCTTGTGTGAATGTTTTGGTGTCCTCTCTTCCCCCAGTATTATCATGCTGGTCACAAACTCTTTCCATATCATCTCTCCCCTTACCCAAATCAGTGTGTGGGTCACAACTAGTCTAAAATTTTTCCTCCTCTTCCCTTCCATCCCTGGTAACCAATAAAGTGAGTCCCCTTGCTTAAGCAAATCCTTCCTTGACTTTTTACAATAATGAGCTTATACAATATTTGTCCTTCTGCGATTAACTTATTTCACTTAGGATACTTCCCTCCAGATTCATCCATGTTGTGAGATGATTTGCATGTTCTTCATTATTCTTTAATGTAGCATATCATTCCACTGTGTGAA
Source organism: Orycteropus afer afer (assembly GCF_000298275.1). NCBI lineage: Eukaryota > Metazoa > Chordata > Mammalia > Tubulidentata > Orycteropodidae > Orycteropus > Orycteropus afer. The sequence continues at coordinate 3,371,516 of NW_006921746.1, read as the reverse complement.
TGTACCATAATTTGGTTATCCATTCATCTGTTGATGGGCATTTAGGTTGTTTCTATCTCTTTGCTATAGTGAATTGTGCTGTGATGAACATGGGTGTGTGCATGTTTGTTTGTGTCCTGTCCCTCACCTCTTTAGGATATATTCCTAGTAATGGAATTGCTGGATCAAATGGTACTTCTATTTTCACTTTTTAAGGAAACACCATACAATTTTCTACAGTGGTTGAACCATTTTCCAATCCCACCAGCAGTGTATGAGATTTTCAATCTTTCTGCAATCTTACTGACATTTGTTATTTTCTGTCTTGTTGAACTTTGCTATTATTGCTGGTGAGATGATATATCATCGTTGTTTTGATTTGCATCACTCTAATGGCTACTGATCCTGAACATTTCCTCATGTGTTTTTTGGGTGCCAGGATATCATCTTTAGTGAAGTGTCTGTTTTGAATTGGATTTTTTGTTTTTTTGGTGTTGAGATGATGAAATTTTCTATAAATTTTGGAGATAAATCCTTTGTCAGATATGTCATAAGCAAATATTTTTTCCCAATCTGTAGGTTCTATTTTTACCCTTTTGGAGAAGTTTTTTTATATGCATAAGACTTTACTTTTTAAAAGGCCCCTATCATCTAGCTTCTCTTCCACTGCGTGTGCATTCTGGGTTATGCCTGATAGACTATTTATGCCATAAATTAGGGCCCCTAGATTTGCCCCTATTTTATCTTTGATGACCTTTATAGTTTTGGGTTTTACATATAAGTTTTTGAGCCAACTTGAGTTTATTTTTGTTTATGGGGTAAGATATGGGTCTTATTTCATTTTTCTGTAAGTGGATATCCAATTTGCCAGCACCATTTGTCAAAGAGTCTATTGCTCTCCCATTTAATGGGTTTTGAATCTTTGTCAAAGATCAGCTGTCCATAAATGGATTGGTCTATTTCTTGGTTTTCATTTCAGTTTCATTGGTCTATCTGTCTATCATTGCACCAATACCATGCTGTATTAACTACTGTGGCTGTATAGTAGGTTTTGAGATCTGGAAATGTGAGACCTCTCACTTTGTTTTTCTTTTTCAGCAGTGCTTTGCTTATCCAAGGTCTCTTTCCTTTCCATATGAAGTTAGTAATTGTTTTTTCCATATCCTTAAAAAATGTTGATGGTATCTGGATTAGGGTTGCACTGAATGTGTAGATTTCTTTGAGCAGCATTGACATGTTCACAATATTCAATCTTTCTATCCATGAACAAGGCAGATTCTTCCATTTATGTAGATCCCCTGTAGTTTCTTGAAGTAGTGTTTTATAGTTTTCTTTGTATAGGTCTTTCATGTCTCTGGTAAGACTTATTCCTAGATATTTTATCTTTTTGATAGCTATTATAAATGGTATTGTTTTTCTTATTTCCTTTTCAGAGGTCTCTTTGTTGATATAGAGTGATCCAACTGATTTTTGTATGTTGACCTTGTATCCTGCCACTTTGCTGAACCTCTCTATTAATTCCAGTACTTTTTTTGCTGACTCTTGGGTTTTCTATATATAGGATCATGTCATCCACAAATAGAGAGAGATTCCCTTCCTCTTTACCAATTTGGATACATTTTATTTCTCTGTCTTGCCTTATTGCCCTGGTTAGGACTTCCAATACAATGTTAAATAGAAGTGGTGAGAGGGCATCCTTGTCCAGTTTCCCTTTGCAAAAGGAATGCTTTGATTTTTCTGCATTAACAATAATGTTGGCTATTGACTTTAGGGAGCTCTGGTAGCACAGTGCCTAAGGCACTTGACTGCTAACCAAAAGGCTGGCGGTTCAAACCCACCAGCCACTCCTCGGAAGGAAGGTTGGGCAATCCTACTTCCATAGTGATACTGCCTCGGAAACCCAAGGAGGGGTCGCTATGAGTCGGGGCTGACTCGATGGCATATAACAACAATAACAACAACATTGATTTTAGTATTTGCCTTTTATTATGTTGAGGAATTCCCCTGTATCCCTATTTTGCTACAAGTTCTGTACAGGAATGTGTGTTGGATTTTATCAAATGCCTTTTCTGCATCTATTGATATGATCATATGGCTATTTTATTTTATTTTGTTTATGTGGTGGATTACATTGATTGTTTTTCTGATGTTGAACCATCCTTGCATACCTGGTAAGAATCTCATTTAGTCAGGATATATTATTTTTTGATATGTTGTTGGATTCTGTTGAGTAGGATTTTGTTGATTTTTGCATTTATATTCATGAGAGATATTGGTCTTTTTAGTGGTGTCTTTCCCTGGTTTTGGTATCAGTGTTATGCTTGCTTCACAAAATGAATTGGGAAGTATTTCATCTTTTTCTATGTTCTAGAATACTTTGAGTAGTATAGGTGTGAACTCTTCCATGAATGTTTGCTAAAATTCTCCAGTGAAGTCATCTGGTCCAGAACTTTATCCTGTGGGAAGTTTTTTATGACCTGCTCAATTTCTTCTTTTGTTATGGGTCTGTTGAAGCATTCTATCTCTGAGTGGGTAGTTTAGGTAGGTCTTGTGTTTCTGAAAACTTGTCCATTTTTTCTAGGTTGTCAAATCTTTTGGAGTACAGTTCTTCATAATACTCTGTCAGTATCTTTTTTATTTAAGTTGGTTCTCTTGTGATATCATCCTTTTTGTTTATTATTTGTATTATTTGCATCTTCTCCTTTTCTTTTGTTAGATTTGCCAGTGGTTTGTCAATTTTTTTTAATCTTTCTGAAGAAACACCTTTTTGTTTTGTTGGCTTTCTTTATTTTATTTTATTTTTCTGTTTCAATTATTTCTGCTTTGATTTTAATATTTCCTTATTTCCAGATACTGTAAATTTCTTTTGTTACTCTTTTTCTAATTGTTGGAGTTTTTCAGTTACAATATTGATTTTGTTTCCATCCTCCTTTTTGATGTGCACATTTATTACTATAATTTGACCTAAGAATACTGTTTTTACTGTGTTCCATAGGTTTTGGTAAGATGTATCTTTATCCTCACTTATTTTTAGGAATTTTCTCCCCCCACACACTTTATTTCTTCTATTACCCAGTACTTTTTGAGCAGTGTATTATTAAACTTTCACTTTTGCTATTTGTTCTTTCATCTTCCTATTATTCATTTCTAACAGTATAGCATTGTGGTCTGAGAAGATTATTTGTAGTATTTCAGCGTTTTTGAAATTATTGATGCTTGTTTTATGTTATAGCATATGATCTATTCTGGAGATTGATTCATGTGCATTAGAGAAGAATGTGAATTGTGCTTTTGTTAGGTGGAGTGTTCTGTATATGTCTATAAGGTCAAGTTGATTGATTTTTTTGCTGAGTTCTCCTGCATCTTGGGTGAGTTTTTT
>NW_006921746.1:3355810-3357410 GCF_000298275.1 Orycteropus afer afer | reverse complement strand
TTTTTTTTTTTTTTTTTCCTGGCTGTTCAGTCCCTCCTTTGAAGTGGTGTGTTAAAGTCTCCTACTGCTATTGTAAGGTTGTCAAGTTTTCCCTTGAAATCAATTTATATTTGCTTCTCCTCTTTAGGAACACTTTCATTGGGTGCATAGATATTTATTATGATAATGTCTTCTTGGTCAATTTTTAGCATCCTATACTGTCCTTCTTGGTCCCTCGTGCTATTTTTCACATTGAAGTCTATTTTATCAGAAATTAATATTGACACTCCTGCTCTTTTTTGGTTACCATTAGCTTTGTAAGTTTTTGCACCCCTTAACTTTTAATTTGTTTTTTTCATTGTGTCTAAGATGGGTCACTAGTAGGCAGCATATCAATGAGTCTTCTTTTCTTATCCAATCTGCCACTCTCTTAATTGGTGCATTTAGTCCATTCACATTGAGTGTAATTAGTGATAGTTATGAATTTATTACTTTCATTGTATTGTGTTTTTTATTGTGTTGTTGGTGATTTCCTTGGTCCAAATATTAGTCTGTGCTGAGTTCATTTTCTTATCAAGCATTTCTTCTTTTTTTCTTTTTTATTGTTGGTTTTGTATTTACTAAAGCCCATATGTTTTTCTTCTTTCTGGGTTTGCTTAGGAGGATTGTTAATTTTCTTTGTGATTACCCTGAAATGTATTCTAGTCTCTTTAATTTTGGAACAGTCAATTCTATAAAGACATTGCCCTGTCTTCCTCTCCATTTGGAAGTTTTATAATTAGAACTTTTATTTGCTCTATTTGTTTTGTTGCTGGTGTCATCTTGAGATTGATTCTTTTGTTTCTTTGTGTACAATGTTTTCTAAGCTTATTTTGAGCATCTATTTCTGGTTTGTTTTTTCAGTGTTGATGTCAAGTGTCCTGATTTTAACTTGTTTTTGTGGGTTCTATATTGACAGGACTTCCTTTAGCATTTCCTATAGGGTTGGTCTGGTTTTCATGAATTCCTTTAATTTCTGTTTGTCTGAGAATGTCTTGATTTCACTCTCATGTTTGATGGACAGGGAGCTCTGGTAACATAGTGCCTAAGGCACTTGACTACTAACCAAAAGTCTAGCAGTTCAAATCCACCAGCCACTCCTCTGAAGGAAGGTTGCACAATCTCCTTCCGTAGTGGTACTATCTCAGAAACGCAAGGAGGGGTCACTATGAGTCAGGTCTGACTTGATGGCACATAACAGCAACAACATTTGATGGACAATTTGGCTAGATATAGAATTCTTGGTTGGAGGCTCTTTTCCTTTGGTGTTTTATATAAGCTATCCCATTGCCTTCTTGCCTGCATGGTTTCTACTGAGTAATCAGAACTCAGTATTAGTCTTATTGCTTGTGCATTGTAAGTGACATTTCTTTTTTTCCCCAAGTATGCGCTCACCAGATTCTTTCTTCATCTTCAGTTTTGGAGAGTTTGATTATGATATGCCTTGGTGACTTTCTGTTGGGATCCATCCTGTATGGGGTTAATTGAGCCTCTTGGACTGATATCTTTTCTTCCTTCATGGCATGGGGAAAATTTTCTGTTAGCAAGTCTTCCACAATTTTCTTTCCTTTTTTTTTTTTTT
>NW_006921746.1:3345150-3355485 GCF_000298275.1 Orycteropus afer afer | reverse complement strand
GTTCTTTTAGCAGTCCATGATACTTTCAGCATTCTTCACCAGCACCACAACTCAAAAGCATCAACTCTTCTTCGGTCTTCCTTATTCATTGTTCAGCTCTCACATGCATACGAGGTGATTGGAAATATCATGGCTTGTGTCAGGCGCACCTTAGTCCTCAAGGAGATATCCTTGCTCCTCAGCACTTGAAACTTGAAACAGTTCCTTCGCAGTTGACTTTCCCAATGCTACACGTCATCTAATGTCCTGACTGCTGCTTCCATTGGCATATAACTCTCAGGTTCTCTTAATTTATCTTAAGTCTTTGTTCTGATTTTTCTTCATACAGGTTGGCATCAAGGGATATCTTCTATTTGGGAAATGTGAACTTCAGCCAATTCTAGTCTACTCTTCTGTCCTTCCACTGTGTTGTCTAATTCTGTAATTTTAGTGTTCATCTTCTGGATTTCTAACTGCTGTTTTTGTATGAGTTCTAATTGTGTATTTATCTTGTTATTTTGTTCTTGAATAGTTTTCCTGAATTCTTCCAGGGTACTCTCTATGTTCACCTTGATTCTGTTTGTAGTTTCCTTGAGCTCTTGTGGAGTTCTATACACAAGTCTTCTAAGTTCCTTCTCACATAATTCTATTGCCTGTTCTTTCATGATAGAAGACTCTTTAGCCTGGGACTTTCTTTTTATTGTCTTATCTGTTTTGTTTGTTTGTTTGTTTGAATTGAGGTTGTCTGTTGCTTCCTAGACATTTTGAAGTTGTTGTCTTAAACTGTTTGTTATGTATTTGTTTGTTTCACCCTGATATTACGTTCAAATGTATTTGCAAATGTGGAGCTGGTGCACTTTTTGTGTTTATTAATTAGGATGTACTGCTCTCCAGTTTTCTTTGTGTTGATGGAATCACTGTTAGAATGTGGATGCAGGTTGCTGTTCATTATGATGGGGATTTGGGGTTGTGGGAGAGCAAGTGTTGTGGTGGCTTAATGTGCTTCTTCTATTGAATGAGGCAGGAGAGAAAGAGAAAAGAGAGAAAAAGAAAAACTCACCAGTACAAGTCCCCATTTTCTGTATTTCTACTGTTGCTGCTGACTCCTGGGGTTTGTTTTGAGTCTGCTTGGGATGGCTACCAGTGATGACATATTGCTGTCAATCACAGACCCATGGCTCAAAATCAACAGAAAACACAATGGTTAGGGGGCCACTACTTTCCACTTGAGTTAGAAAACAGCAAAAATCCTGTACCGCAGTACACTCTGTGGTAAAAAGCAGTCTTGGAAGAATTGAATCCTATGTCTTTGCAGTGTGGATGTTTCAGGGCCTCTCTTCTCACTGTGAGTTTCCTCTCTTCTCCCTCTCCACTCTGCACTCCATGGCTGCCCACATGAAGGGAGTCTCTGCTCAGTTTTTCAGCAAGGTTAATCACTTACTCAGCTCAGAAGCTACCGGTGTGGGTATTCTGATTCCCCGAAGACTCCGGGGGTTCTGTTGTGCCCCCTTTTTTTTTCTTCTCTCTGTGGCTCTCCCCTGTGTTACTAATGAGTTTTCTGCTTCTCTGTCACTCTGTCTCCCCACCAGCCAGGCAGATTTGTTTATTTTTCCCAGCTTTTTAATCTCCTCTTTGTCTCTGTCTCAACTAAATCTGGCACCCTCTCGCCTACTCAAGTGTTCACGACTCCAGAATACCTGTTTCTAACTGCTACACCTCTTTTTTTAGGAATTAAGATACTAGAGAGAACAAACATGTGGGGTAGAGGTAAAACACCATCTTCCAACCTCCCATAGGGTTTTCAACACTAAATTTTTATGAAAACTTTCAATGCGTCTAAATTATTTTATGATGTGTGTGAGGTCAGTCTGTTTGTTTGTTTGTTTTTTACATGTGTCTGCAGAGTTTAGGCCAAGGAAATGGGGAGCTTTATATATCCTATACAAGGTTTGATTCCCTAGTACTTTGTATAGACTAAATCCCTTAAAAAACTTTTTGTTATGACACAGTAATTAATATGAAAGTAATAAGAGTAAGAATTTAGGCCTAAGAAAAAGTAATAATTTCCAATTTAATAAAAATAAAGTAAATAGAGACATCTATGAGAGATCTCTTAGGAGCTCTGGTAGCATAGTGGCTAAGACACTTGCCTGCTAACCAGACAGCTGGCGATTCAAACCCACCAGCCACTCCTCGGAAGGAAAGGTTGGGCAATCCTACTTCCGTAGTGATACTGCCTCGGAAACCCAAGGAGGGGTCGCTATGAGTCGGGCCGACTCGACGGCACATAATAACAACAACAACAAATGAGAGATCTCTTATGTGGTTTGACTTAGATTACCTCAAAAAAGAACTACATTGTGTCCTAAATCTGATGCTTAGCAGATAAATGAAACAAAAGAACAAAACAAACAAACAAACAAAAAGAAGACCTCATTGCTATAATGTCTATCACAATTCATAGTCTCCCAGTAAATATATAAAATGAAATATGATCATTAAAAAATAGACTATGTCATTGTATTCAAAAACAAAAGTCTTAGAAGAGCTGAAATATAAAAACTTCCTGTCAGTACTTGTTAATAGCAAACTGAATTTAAAATTTTGAGGCAAAGTAGATTCTTTTCAGCTGCAATTCTAATCTATATCACATAGGTGGCTCAAAGCCATAAACTGAAACTTTTCCTGCCCCATTATGCAGCAACTGCTGTAATAAAATTGAAAATAGCTATTTGTGTACTATGTTCATTTTGATCCTGTCCCATAGCCCCATAGATCTGTTTATTACCCCTTTGGGGGGAAAATAATAGAGTTTCCAAGTTACAATGATCGTAATGAAGCTGTGACTGAGCCATCATGAACTCTCAGTCTGAGATCAGAGTTGCCCCTGTAAGGCCATGACTGGTTGCAAATTCCTAATACTTGTAGAAAAACGCTTGTCAAAAGAAGTCAATATGCACTGCTACCAATGTGCTCTGTTTCCTTGGAAATAAAGATGACCTGTCTTAGCTGAAAAACGACCAAAATCTATTTATTAGCCATCATATTGAATTAATGTTTTATCCATTTTGGAGTTTGGATCATTTGATTATTCTATAGATCAGGGGTCAATAACCCATGGCCCATGAACTGAATACCATTTACTTAAATTTTAAAAGTGTTTTTGTAAAAACATTTAGATCAAAAACCTTTCAAAAACAGACTCTGGAAAAACTGTATATTCATTTGCAGGAAAATGAAAGAGTACCCATATCTCACACCATGTACAAAAATGAATGAAAATTGGATTAAAGAACTGAACATAAAACTTACAACCATTATCAAAGGAAAAATAGGGACAAACTTAGGGGCCCTGATTCAGGGCATGAATGCATTATTGAATACAAGTAAAAATGTACAAATAACAGCAAACAAAATAGATGACTAAGACATCCTAAAAATTAGACACTTATGCATATCAAAAGATTTCACCAAGAGAGTAAAAAGAGAATGCACAGAATGGGGGAAAAATAGGAATTACATATTGGACAGAGGATTAATCTCCAAAATTTGACAAACAACCCAATAAAAAATGGGGAGAGGACTTGAACAGATATTCACCAAAGAAGACAGTCAGGTAGCTAACAAACACAGGAAGAAAGCTCATGATCATTAGCTATTGTTGTTGTTGTTGTTATGTGCCGTCGAGTCGGCCCCAACTCATAGCGACTCCTCCTTGGGTTTCCGAGGCAGTATCACTACGGAAATAGGATTGCCCAACCTTCCTTCCAAGGAGTGGCTGGTGGGTTTGAACCTCCAGCCATCTGGTTAGCAAGCAAGTGTCTTAGCCACTATGCTACCAGAGTTCCTTGTTAGCTATTAGAGAGATGTAAATCAAAACAACAATGAGACGTTATCTCACTCTAGCACTAATAGCAAAGTTGAAACAAACAGACATTAATACATAGGGCAAGGATGTGGAATGTTGGGAACCCTCATACACTGCTGGTGGGAATGTAAAATGATACAACCACTGTGGAAAACAGTACAGCACTTCCTTAAAAAGTTGGAAATAGAAATAACATAATGACCCACCAGTACCACTGCAGAGTATATATCCTGGAGACATAAGAGCCATGATGCAAACAGATACATGCACACTATGTTCATTATAGCACTATCCACAATGACAAAAAGATGGAAAAAATCTAAATGCCCATAAACAGAGGAATGGATCAATAAACTATGGTAATACATGATGGAATACTATACAACCTTGAAGAACAATAAAGAATCTGCAACATCTCATAACATACGTGAACTTAGAGCTGTGTGAAGTTAGTCAATTCCAAAAAAAAAAAAAAAAAAAAAAAAGACAAATATTGTATGAAACAATTAATGTAAAAAGTTGAGAAAGTGTTTCACAGAATAAGAAACATTCTTTGATGGTTACAATGGGTGGATGAGGGAGGTGGGAAAAACCACTAAATAGAAGACAGATTCTTATTGACTTGGGTGAAGGAAAAAGAAAATGAAAGTGCCATTGAGCACAGCTCTACTCTGACATAAATGGGGGTACCATGAGTCAGAATTGACATCAAAGCAACTTTTTTGTTTGCTTGTTTGTTTTTGATACACCAAGGTTCAAACCCACCAGCCACTCCTCTAAAGGAAGGTTGAGCAATCTACTTCCATACTGATACCATCTTGGAAATCTAAGGAGCAGTCGCTATGGGTCGGGTCCGACTCCATGGCACATAACAACAACAACAAGCACTATGCTAATTGTTTTGCCTGGGTCTTCTTCTTTGGAATTCTTAAATAAATAATAATAATATAAAAACATTGCATTCCCTAACCCCAGCCTAGTTATGCCTTTGTATTAGAGGTCTGAACTGAAAAAAAAAAAAAAAGAACAACAACAAAAAAACCCAAGAGACTCACAATAAATTTGTTTCTTCCCAACACTAACAGAATACTATGAATATTAAAGGATTCCCAAATGTGTGCGTATATCCCAAGAGCTGGATCCAATTATTTTCCTACCTAAGTAAAACCTTTCAGAGTACAAAAATATAGCTCATGCCTTGTCATCTATTGTACTTTAGCATGGTTGTTAGTGTCTAATTATTTGAAAGCTCAGGAAAAGAGAGAACCTGAAAGCTAACATAAGTAAGGCAATTGTCCTAATTTATCTCTGTAGTTTTTTTTTTTTTTTCCCCCCTCTATCCATGCTGTGGTGCAGTGAATTACTCGGTATGGCTTTTCTAGTCGTAGTCTTTGTAACACCCACCAAATTACTGGATGGGACCATGCAAATAAAGTGTGTATAACTCTGATATTGGCATTTGCTAGTTTTGTCATTCTGCTAGGCTTAAAATGAGCTTTTCTTGAGGCTGCCATCAAGAGAGAAGAGCTAGAGATGGAGTGGAGTGCATCTTTGGACCCAAGATCTCTGTTGTGGACCTCCTTGGCAGAGACCCCCAGACAAAGATGCCCTACTGAGAGATGGCAGAGGAACCAAGAGGCATGCGACAGAGCAGTGGACTTGCCTGGCCTACAGATCGAGAAAGCTGAGTGCCTTTGGGCACTTTGATGGCAGATTGAAGTGCATGTAGGTGTATCTATCAGCAGAGCTAAAAGTCTCATAACACACTTGCCAAAGGAGGGTAGAGGCCAAGAGGCCAAGGGCCAGAGATGTGTAGCATAACAGAGGGAAGACTGTCCTGATTGAAGAACTTTATCCTGAGCATTTTCCTGAACCTAAGTTGTAACCTGTTAATTCCATAATAAAACCCATAATCAAGAATATAGTCTGTGAGTTCTGTGTGGCCATTGCAACAAATTATCAAACCCAGCAGAGAAGTGGTGAGTGCTGTGGGAGGGACGGTTGCTGTCAGAATTGGTTAAAAAGGCTAGAGGGTGGGGACATTATTGAGCTCTGGTAGCATAGTGGCTAAGGCACTTGACTGCTAACCAGAAGGCTGGCGGTTCAAACCCACCAGCCACTCCTCGGAAGGAAGGTTGGGCAATCCTACTTCCGTAGTGATACTGCCTCGGAAACCCAAGGAGGGGTCGCTATGAGTCAGGGCTGACTCGACGGCACATAACAACAACAACAACAGGAATAAACCTTGGGATGTTGATGATGACTCTATTACCCTCTTGGGAAGTTAGAGGAAGTCAGAAGATGCATCCTTCTTGCTCTTTTTCCACATGCATATCATCCATTCATTTATTCAACATATATTTTTAAGTTCCTATTAAGTGTCATCCATCGTGCTAATTGCACTGAATGCAATAATTCTTAAAATATAGTCCTTTCCCATAGTAAGCATGTAATTTGATGGAGAAGAAAAATGTGTAAGGCATAATACAACGAAGACTAATATGTGCTAGTACTTAAATCAAAAAGGATGGAGTGATGAGCAAAGCATCAGGGAGTAAAGATAACATTTGAGTTGAGTTTTGAGATATGAATAAGAATTTACCAAGGGAACAGAGAAAGATTATTAGCATATATATATATAAAAGAATATATGATTGCTCATAGATGTCAAAAAGGATAGGATTCTTTAGGACATACATTGCTTTTTACATATACAGTCGAGCAAGCAGGTGTTACTTGCCTTTTTTACTCCAAGATCCTTAAAAAAAAGTCTTTAGAAGACACCTCTGTATTTTCAAGTTGGAATATTCAGAAATTATAAAGTATCATCCGTGTAGAATAGTTTAGTGGTGCTGATAGAAAATAAGTATGAAAAAAATTTTAGCAATATTAGCTGTTCCTGATTATTATAAAAAAATTAACATCCTTGGCTGCTAACTCAAAGGTGGGAGGGTTGAGTCCCCCTAGAGGCACCTTAAAATAAAGACCTGGCAAACTACTTCAAAAAACTCTGTCATTGAAAACTTTCTGGAGTCCAGTTTACTCTGAAACACATGAGGTTGCCATGAGTCTTAATTGATTTGACAACAACTAATTCAGCAATATACGTTAGAATTTGAGATTAAACATCATGAGATGTTTAAAGGAGAGAGAGGGACAAAAAAAGGAATTAAAAAAAAAAAAAGGACTAGAGACAAATCATTGATGGTAAGGGAAAAATATTCAGGATGAAATAGGATTTAAGCAAATGATAAATTGTGTGGAGAAGCATTTGCAGATAAAATATCCCCAAACAGGGGTACAATGTTGCACAGGACTACAGCACAAAGTCACATTGAAATTTGCTCCCAGAAGAACCATTAGCCTAAACTAAAATGTAAATATGTGTTATTTGACATTTTATCTCCTGGAGTTGTTCCTCTCGGAAGCCCAGTACAAGATAGCACCTGCTACCTGGAATCCCTGATGAAAATCTAAACATAGCCTTTCCAATTTGGAGCATCAGAGCTTGTTTGTGGCTCAAGGAACCAGTAGCTTTCTTGAGTTTGGGATCAAGCCACCAAACACAGAATCTCAAGAGAGTCCTGAAGGTCACTTGCTTTCTGTGCCTTGCTTTTGCTGATCCAGCACTTAGAATTTTCATTTCCATTTTAAAAGCCATAAATCAGCATATCTTGCCAGAGGAGTTTTAACCTCTTAAAATGCAATCAAATTGCTCAGTCAGAATGGCTCCTGAGAATTGATCCACACATTGCTAAGAATGGAATAAGACTTTCATGATTTTAAGGAATATATGGTTGATTTATAGGATTAATGCTACTCTGACCCTGCAGGATTGAGTGGTGCTATGTAATTAAAAAGATCTAAGCTTATCTATACCAAGTCTAGTAAAAAGTAGTTTCACAGTAATACTGGCCAATGTACCTAGATAACTGGTGTAGTGTGTTTGCTCAAACCCTGTTTTAGAATTATCCTCATGCTGATTTAAATATTTATCTTCTTTGAACAATGTTTAGAAGCACAAAGACAAAAACTTCATCTTTAATATCTAAACTACCTCCTTTGGAGCACTATGTTGTTGTTGCTGCTGCTAAGTGTTGTTAAGTGAGTTCCAGCTCAGAGATCCCATGTACAACTGGACAAAACACTTCCTGGTACTGTTCCATCATCACAATCATTGTTATGTTTGAGCCTATTGTTGGGCAATCTACTTCCATAGTGATACCGCCTGGGAAACTCAAGGAGGGGTCGCTATGAGTTGGAGCCAACTTGATGGCACATAACAACAATGACATTGTTGCAGGTACTGTGTTAATCAGCCTCATTGAGAGCCTTCCTCTTTTTGCTGACCTTGTTTACCAAGCATGATGCCCTTCTCCAGAGACTGTTCTGTCTTGAAAACTTGTCCAAAGTATGTGAGCAAAGCCTCACTATCTTTGCTTTTAAGGAAAATTCTGCTGAACTTCTTCCAAGACAGATTTGTTTGTTGTTCTGGTAGTATTCTTCACCAACATCATAATTGGGCATTTTATAATACGAAATGCTTGAAAGTTGCTTTTTAGTGCCACTTCATTTTTTTTTTTTTTCTATTTGTCCTTATTTTTCTCCTTTAACAAAACTAAACAAATTATCAACAGATAATTTTCAGCAGGGAGCTCTGGTAACATAGTGGCTAAGACACTTGCCTGCTAACCAGATGGCTGGCAGTTCAAACCCACCAGACACTCCTCGGAAGGAAGGTTGGGTAATCCTACTTCCGTAGTGATACTGCCTCAGAAACCCAAGGAGGGGTCGCTATGAGTCGGGTTTGACTGGACGGCACATAACAACAACAACAACAAAAAAAATTTTCAGCAAAATTTAGTCTCTCAGTGAAACAACTGGTATTCCAACATATTAATCTTCCCATTGAATATATGTTTCAAAGCAAGGCTATTATCAACGTATTGCTTCTCAGTTTTATTTTGTATTATTAATCTCAGTACTGTTCTATTTCTGTAGTCAAGTCTGCCCCAGACTATCAAGAGAATTCTAAAAAGCTCAATTACTCTCTGTTTGAGCATTAAGAGGGAGTAGAAAATGACCACCTCTCTTGAGAATCCTCCTTCCCCTTTTATGAAGCAATATCTACCTAATTAATTTAATCAGACTATCAGAAAGATTAGCAAAGTAACATGCCCCAAGTGTTCTGACTCATTTAGAGAAAGGCATTATGTATACAGAGGAAACAGTATGATTTTATCAGTGCATTATCGTCTCAAACCTTAAGCTAGCTGCCAGGCTTTGAGCTTGGTTGCTCAGAATCAAGGAAGCATGTCAATGGAGTAATCATGGGACATATATAAAAGAAGAACAAGTGAATCAGGAACCATTAAAATCACTAAGTAATATATGAAAAATATCTGAGAAATCTAAGAATAGGATAATTTTTTCTATAGAATTTAGCACTAATTTCTCCCCTCTTCAACAGTTGAATGCCATGTAAAATGTAATCAGTTCATGTGTTGCAAAACGAGCAAAGCAGTTAGCATCCATTTCTCTCCTGCTATAGAAAGGAATGCAAACCTGCCTTATTGTAAGTGGGGTAATCATATAAGTATAATGGAATGCTCTTTGCCTCTAGAGTTTTCTTCTGTTATGAATAGAAAATAAGAACTTTTTTTGTTGTTGTTATCACCAGCCCATATAGTGTTTCGGTGCAATGATTACTAAAATACAAATGGACAGAGAGAATTGAGAAATGAAAGGCACCATTAAAGGAAGGTGGTGAACAAGTCTAATAAAAGACAGATGCAATGAATTAAACTGTGGTCTAATTGTTTCAATGTTTTCTTCAGCAATATTTAAGAAAGAATTGCAAACATATTACAGAAGAAAGGGGTCAAGTTATGCTATGTATTTTGATTTATTCTTGTCTTCTCTACGTTAATCATTTTTCCACGTGCTTTCGGCAGCCAACAGAGGAAGTAAAAGAAGTAGATCCCCCTGTGGGATACCAAAACTTTGATAGCAAAAAGCCTTAATAATATGCAAAAACCCCAGTAACATACTGTCCCTTTGATCTTGCTCTGTAATTGTGGAAAGGATTTCTTATGTCAGGAGACAGAAAAATGTTTGAAGAAAAATCTTCTAATATCATTTTATCAGAAGTTATCTTCATCCCATTAAAAATAATACAGATTCCTTCTTGGTATCTCAAGAATTACAGAAGTTGAAGCTGATATTAGGATATTTTTCTTTTGTTGTTTTATTGTTAATATTTATGACATTTTGAAAGTGAAGAACAAAGGGAAGTACTGGCTCTCTAGAGCTAATTGTTAAATATCCAGTCATGTTATGAACCAGTGGTTAAACCACTAGTAATTTGAAAATGGGCTTATAGACAGAATTTACACAATGGAAATTAATAAAAATTATAAATTAGCCCTCTGATTTATCAGCATTCAAGTGTGTTGAGCACACAAACAGGTACAGTAGTACTTTAGCCA
>NW_006921746.1:3315130-3344430 GCF_000298275.1 Orycteropus afer afer | reverse complement strand
GGCATCGATTGTAGAACCAAGCAACGTGAATTCCTTGACAACCTCAATCTTCTCTCCATTTATTGTGATGCTGCTCATTGGTCCAGTTGTGAGGATGACTGATGCCCATGACTGATACCCATCCCTAAATAATTAACTTTGCTTTAAAGAGGACCATACTTGACTGTTTCAATTAACTGTTGAAGAAAATTGTGTGTAATTTATCAAACTTGTCTCTTTATTCCTCATCCCTCCAAAATTATCTTTTTGGTATTCAAATTGAAATTTTTTTTTTTTTTTTTTTTTTTCAGCCTAAATCCACCTGACCCATTTGGAGGTCATCACCTGAGGCTTATCACAACAGTGGCCTTCATGGGTATCTAGGTATAGTTACTTTTGTATTCATGCCCAGAGGTAGTGCCTAAGGAATTTTGACTGTTACCCAGAAAGCTGGTGGTTCAAACCCACCAGGCACTCAGAAGGAACACTGGGCAATCTACTTCGGTAGAGATACTGTCTCAGAAACCCAAGAAGAGGTCACTAGGAGTCCAAATGGACTCAATGACAGTGAATTTGGTTTGGAGTTTTAGTGGATGTTGCAAGATTAATAATCAACACAGAGTTGAAATTGGTCTAGACTCATAGCAACCTCTCCTTTGGTTTCCAAGGCAATATCAATAGAGAAGTAGATTGCCCAACCTGCCTTCTTAGGAGTGGCTGGTTGGTTTGAACCAAAAGCCTTCTGGTTAGTAGTCAAATGCCTTAGTAACTATGCCACCAGACCTCCTGCAATTAAGCCTTATACATGGACTACTATGTGCCAGATGCTGTCACAACCACTTTAGATATACTAACACATTGAATTCTTATAAGAATCAATGAGGTAACTGCCACTGTTTTACAGAGGGAGTAAACAAAAGTAATAATGACAAAAGAATGAAAATATGAGTCATATTTTGCCTAACATCTGGCAACAGTCAGTGGTAAGTTTTGGAATAGGCAGAAAGACTGCACAGACCCTCTTCAACAAAGAAAAGGGGAAACAATTAACACAGATACAGAACATAATCCTGGACCACTGAGCTTTGAAAGGAAGGTTATAGAAGTGGACTGAACTCCAACTAGTAGAAGAATTTGCATGAAACACCAAAAAAGCAGATATACAGAACTTCAATCTGGCAGCGATCCTGACAGCACAGGTTAGATATTGTCAAGTGGTATTAGGACCTAAGAATTAACATAAAAATCAGCCCTGCTAGCCAGAGACTGTACAGAGAACTGCTCTGGTGGCTGGTGAACAAAAAGGGAAGCAGTGAAGAGGAAGTAGGGCTGAGCTGTGTAATTTTCCTGTCTGGAGGGTGCAGCCATTTTGAATGTTTACAAGTGGTTTGACCATTTTGGATATTCGAAACTACTGTGTTCTCTCAGATTCCAGGGATAATCTCCACTTGCCAGGAGCTACAAGGATATTATGGACACCAACGACTGGAAAAGAACAACATTCCCCTTGTTACTCTTATATCCCACACCCTCTTTGTGAAGGGAGGTGTAGCCATCCCTCACTCCTACCCACCTTTTAGGCTGGCAGGAATTCCATCCCAGTCTGTGTGCTCAGATGGAGCCTGGGTGCCCTGTCCCACCCTGGTCTGATTTTTTTTTTTTCTTTTTTTTAGTTTGTTTGTTTTTGTCTGTTTTAAAAATACTACTATTATTATTACTTTTGTCCTTTTTATTATTATTCTTTATTCTTCTCTTTCCTGGTTCCAGTGTGTAAGCTTTTTCTCTTTTCCTTGTTACTGGATGTATTTTTTTTTTCTTTCTTTCTTGTGGTTAACCAAGTGCACTGCTTTTCTTTTTGCATTTTTCCCATTTCTTACTTCATTAGTCTCCTACTCTACTTTTCTCTTCTTGCCCTCTCCCCAGATATTGCAGTTACCTCCCCCCCTTTTTTCTTTTTTTGGTTATATTTCCTGTGTTATTACATGGTGTGTTTTTTGTCCATTTGCTTTTACTTTTGTGATGGTTATTCAGTTGTTGTTTTTGTCTAACTGAGAGGGAGAAAGCAACAGCCCCGATACAACACAACTACACCCACACCACCTGCAGCTTCACTTACTGAGTGAGAGCCACCACTTCCTTATCCACCAATGGGCCAATAATAAACAACCACCAAGAAGAGGCTGACTTACCCTTGGCTTTTCTTTTCAAACAGTTAACAAGAGATCCAAATACAACAATGCCACAATGTCTCAGATATAAAAGACCATCACAGTCCACACAAAGAAGCAAGATAAAGTGGTAGAAACAAGGGAGCAGGATACAGACCCAGAATACATCCCTGATTAGGAATTCAAAATAATTATATTTAGTTATCTTCAAAGGATGAGAGACTAATCAAGGAAAACAGAGAAAAAAACCCTAGAAGAATTTTGGAAGAAAATGTAAGAACAAAATGACAAAATAAATGAAAATTTAGAAATGAGTCTAAATCAACAGATAGAAATCCAGAAGATTTATACTAAATTTTCAGAATTAGATAACACATTGAAAGGACGAAGGAGTGGAATTGATGCAATGGAAGACAGAATTAATGAGATTTAAGACAAATACTTGAACACTTCTTTAGAAAGGGATCTATCAGAAAAAAAAAAAAAAATTATCAAAACAAAATGAAGAAAGTCTAAGGTTCATGTGGGATACCATCAAAGGGAATAACTTCCATGTCATTGGAATTCCAGAACAGGAAGAGAAAAACAAAACCACTGAGAAAATTGTCCAAGATTTGTTGGAAGAAAACTTCTCTGATATGATGAAAAATGAGAATATATCCATTCGGAAGTCAAATCAACCCCAAACAGGATCAACTCCAAAAGAAAACACCAAGACATATCATCATTTAACTCACAAAATCGAAGACAAAGAAAGAATCCTGAAAGCAGCACAGGAAAAACAAAAAGTTACTTACAAAGGACAAACAGTAAGAATAAGCTCTTATTTCTCAGCTGAAAGCACGCGAGTGAGAAGACAATGGTATGGTATACATAAAATCCTGAAAGAGAAAAAAAAAAAAATTTAACCAAGAATTATATACCTGACAAAATTGTCCCTCAAATATGATTGGCAAATTAGGATATTTCCAGATAAGTAGAAATTAAGGAAAGTTGTTAAAACTGGATCAATCTTACAAGAGATACTAAAGAGAGTCTTTTGAACAGAGAGCCAAAAATAGCAAAGAAAAATCAACCATTAACACACAAGATGATATAACCCAGTAACCACAGCTATGGATATATCTAAAGTAAAATAAGGTTTCAATATTGTAAGCATGGAACCAGAGACATCAATTGACAAATGAGGACAACTACAAACCATAAAGAGGAAATACACTGTGTAGTTACAGAACTTCTAAGGGGTGAGGATGTCAAGAGAGTTTCAAGATAGAATGGGCTGTTCTAAACTTGGGGAGAAAATTATTATAAAACACAGGGTAACCTCAAAGGAAAATGATAAACCTTCACATCACAATAAAAAACAGGACAAGCACAAATATTCAGCAAATACTAAAACAACAGCGACAAAGAAATGAAAACATGATGCATAAACATAATGAGCTCAGCACAGAAAATTATATGGAACAATGAAACTAAGTACATCATGAAAAAACATATAACAAAATGACAGAAACTAATTCATATTTGTCAATAATTACACTGAATGTTAATGGATTAAATGCACCACTCAAGAGATGGAGAGTTGCAGATTGGATAAGAAAACAAAACCTATCAATATGCTGTCTACAAGAGACACACCTTAGAGACAAAGACAAAAATAGACTAAAAATCAAAGGTTATAAAAAGATATATCAAGCAAATGGCAACCGTAAAAGAGTAGGAGTGGCAATATTGATTTCTGATAAAATTGACATTAAGACAAAAACCACCATACAAGACAAGGAAAGATATTATATAATGATTAAAAGATCAACCAAGCAAGAAGATATAACCATAATAAATATCTATGGACTCAATGAAAGAATCCCAAAATACATAAATCAGACCTTAAAAGAGTTGAAAAGGCAAATAGATGACTCCACAGTAATAGTGGTAGACTTTAGTACACCACTTTCAATGAAAGATAGAACAACTGGAATGAAACTCAACAAAGATGCAGAAGAGCTAAACAGTGCAGTCCACCAATTTGATCTTATAGACATCTACAGAGCTCTTCACCCAACAACAGCACAATACACATTCTTTTCCAGTGCCAATGGAACATTTTCCATGATAGACTATATGTTAGGCCATAAAGGAAGCCTTAATAAGTACAAAATGATTGAAATACTGCAAAGCATCTTCTCAGATCATAATGCTATCAAATTAGAAATCAACAATAGGAAGATCAACAGAAAAAGAGTAAACGCGTGGAATCTGATCAAAACCCTCCTTAAGAAAGACTGGGAAAGAAAGAAATAAAAAGTGAAATTCGAATATTCCTTGAATCAAATTTGATTTCAAGAATGAAAACACAGCATACCAAAATCTTTGGGACACAGCAAAAGCAATGATCAGAGATCAATTTATAGCAATTAATGTACACAACAAGAAAGAAGAAAGAGCCAAAATCAACACTTTAAATCAACATCTCCCACAATTAGAAAAAAGAATAGCAAGAGAAACCTACAGTTACCAGAAGAAAGGAACTGATACATATTAGAGAAGAAATCAATGCAACAGAAAATAGAAAGACAATACAAAAAATCAACAAGACCAGGAGTTGGTTTTTTGAAAAGATTAATAAAATCAACAAAGTACTGCCAAATATAGCAAAGGAAAACAGGAAAGAATACAAATAACATGAACAAGAAATGAAATTGGTGACATCACAACTGAACCAACAGAAATAAAAAGGATAATATCAGGATACTATGAGGAACTGTATGCCAAGAAATTTTAAAATCTAGAAGAAATGGACAGATTTCTAGAAACACACCACTTACTTAAAATAACACAGACTGATGTGGAAAAGTTGAACAGATCCATAACAAAAGAACCAATTGAACAGGTTATCAAAAAATTACCAACAAAACAAAGTCCAGGCCCTGACATTTTCACTGGAGAATTCTACCAAATATTCAGAGATGAACTAACACCAATCCTACTCAAATTATTCCAAAACATAGAAAAAGATGGGATCCTCCCTAACTCATTTTTTGAAGCAAGCACAATCTTGATACCAAAACCAGGCAAAGACATCATTCCAAAGGAAAACTACAAACTTCATGAATACAGATGCAAAAATCTTCAACAAAATCCTAGCCAATAGACTGCAACAACGTACCAGGAAAATCATTCATCATGACCAAGTGGGGTTCATATCAGGTATGCAGGGATGGTTCAACATTGGAAAAACAATAAACGTCATCCACCACACAAATAAAACAAAGAAAAACAACCATATGATCATATCAGTTGATGCATAAAGGCATTTGATAAAATCCAACACCCATTCCTGATCAAAACTTTCAGCAAAATAGGAATAGAAGGGACATTCCTCAACATAATATAGGGCATCTATGCAAAACCAACAGCCAAAATTATTCTCAATGGAGAGTGATTGAAACCATTCCCCTTGCGAACAGGAACCAGACAAGGATGCCCTCTATCACCACTTCTATTCAACATCATATTGGAAGTCCTGGCCAGGGCAATAAGGCAAGAAAGGGAAATCAAAGTCATCCAGATTGGTAAGGAAGAAGTCATACTTTCCTTATTTGTTGATGATACGATATTATACCTAGAAAACTGAGGAGACTCAGTCAAAACTCCACTGGAACTAAGTGAGAGACTTAGCATCGTGTCAGGATACAAGATCAACTAACATCCAAAAATCAGTTGGATTCCTCTACATCAGCAAAGAGATTGTTGAAAAAGAAATAAGGAAATCAAGACCATTTACAATAGCTACCAAAAATAAATAAATAAAATACTTGGGAATAAATCTTACCAGGGACAAAAAACGCCTGTACAGAGAAATGATTTAAAAAAAAAAAAAAAAAAAAAAAAACTACTTCAAGAAACCAAAAGAGATCTACATAAATGGAAGTACATCCCATGCTCATGGATAGGAAGATTGAACATTATGAAAATGTCAGTTCGACCTAAAGGAATCTATACATTCAATGGAATCCCAATACAGATATCATCAACATTTTTTAAGGATATGGAAAAACCAATCACTAACATTATATGGCAAGGGAAGAGACCACAGATAAGCAAAGCACTATTGAAGAAGAAAAAATTGTAGGAGGTCTCACACTGCTGGATATCAAAATCTACTATACAGCCACAGTAGTTAAAACTGTCTTGTACTGGTACAATAAAAGACACATAGACCAATGGAATAGAGTTGAGAATCCAGAAATAGATCCATCAACCTATGGTCAGTGGATATTTGACAAATGGCTAAAATCCATTAAATGGGGAGGAGAATGTTTGTTTAATAAATGGTGTTGGCAAAACTGGATATCCATTTGCAGAAAAATGAAATAAGATCTGTACCTGACACCATATACAAAAGTGAATTCCAGATGGATCAAAGACTTAAATGTGAAACCTAAAACTATAGAGTTCCTCAAGGAAAAACTAGGGACAAATTTAGGGGCCCCAATATATAGCATAAACAGACTATCAAGCAAAACCCAAAATGCACAAACAGCCGAGGAGAAACTAGATGAATCAGACCTTCTAAAAATTAAATCTTTATGTGCTTCCAAAGACTTCTCCAAAAGAGTCAAAAGAGAACCTACAGATTGGGAAAAATACATTTGACAATGACATACCTGACAAGGGACTTATCTCTAGAATTTAGAGAAAAATCCAACACCTCAATAACAAAAAGACAAATAGTCCAATTAAAAAAACGGGCAGAAGATATGAATAGACACTTCACCAAAGAGGACATTTAGGCAGCCAATAAACATATGAAGAAATGATTATGATCATTAGGCATTAGAGAGGTGCAAATGAAACCAAGGAGTTACCATTTGGCCCCAGCACTAGTAGCTAAGTTCAACACAACAGAAAATAACAAATGCTGGCGAGGATGAGGAGAGATGGGGATTCTCATACACTGCTGGTTGAGTAAAGTGGTAAATCCACTGTGGAAAGCAATATGATGATTTCTTAAAAAGTTGGAATTAGAAATACCATTTGACCCAGCCATTCCATTACTAGGTATATATCCTGAAAAAGAGAGAGCCATGACAAGAACAGACATATGTACACCCCTGTTCATCGCAGCACTATTTACAATAGCCAAAAGATGGAAACAACTTAGGTGTCCACCAACTGAGGAATGGATAACCAAACTATAGTACATACATACAATGGAATACTATGCAATGCTAAGGAATAATGTAGAATCTGTAAAACAAGGCACAACATGGATGAACTTGGAGGATATTATGCTGAGTAAAATAAGTCAATTCCAATAGGATAAATATTATATAAGTCCGTTGTAAAAGTTAAGGAAAGGTTTATATATGGAAAGAAATTTTCTTTGTTTGTTCCCAGGGGAGGGAAGGGAGGGGAGGGAACACTGTTAGATAGTAGTGGTAAGTATTGATTTGGGTGAAGAGAGGGTCAATGTACCAAATGTGAATGACCAACATGGTGGCATTGAAGAAGAGGAAGACATAGAGAGGTGCATGGGAGGTGCAGACAACAAAGATGAACCCTTTTGCACGTACAGTACTGTGTTGTCAGTGAAGGCAAACATGGATATATGAGTGGATAGATGGGTGGATAGGCTGAACTATTAGATATGTCTATGCAGCGGAAAGTTTACCCAAGACCATGTATAGGGTTGAGAGACAATGGTTCCACAATTCTGTAAGAATTTCCAGGTGTATAGTAGAGATGACAAATGACAAGATTGTAGTCATTTCTTGTTTATAGCCAGCCACCCAGAGAGAGCGAGTAGTGAAACCTCTGGGCTTTAGACCATAGTCACAGGGAACATCAAGCTCAATTGGCATAACATACTACACAAAACATTGTTCCACCACCTACTTTGGTGACTAGCAACTGGGATCTTAAAAGTTTGCAAGCAGCCATCTAAGAGGCAACAATGGTTCTCTCTTCATCCAGAGCAAAGAAGAATGAAGAAAACCAAAGATTCATGGAAAAAATTAGTCCAAATGACTGGTACACTCTGCAATCTACAGCCTATACAAATATGAGACCAGAAGAACTAGATGGTGACTGGCTACCACTGTCAACCACTCAGAGGGAGATCTATGGAGGAGATCCTGGAAATAGAGGGAGAACAATATGGAACTAAACTCAAAATCATTTGGGAAAAAAAAAAAAAAGAGGGGAAACCAGGTTTGCTGGTCTGATAAAGCCTGGTGGAACCACTGAGACTATGGCCCCTGACTGACCTTCAGGTCTGGAATTGAACCCACACCTGTAGCTTCCAATCAAACAAAAGACAGGCATATGAGTTGAACATTTACCAGAGGTAGATATACTCCTTGCAGAGAACAATCATTGAGAGAGAAGGGCTGCTTATGCACAGGGAGACAGCTCAGCGGGCAGGAGTGCATGGAGGGGTGGTCAGAGGGAAGAGGTAAATATTGGGAGGAAGTGGGAGGGGAGTTGTTGCATTGGGGTAAATTGTAGTCAATGTCATGAGACAAAGTATACATGAACTGCTGTATGGAAAGTGAATTTGCTCTGTAAACTTTCACCCAAATCACACACACACACACACACACACACACAAATGTCAGTGGAAGTAGGCTTCAAATCTAGAAATTCTGGCTCCAGAACTAAGAGCTTAACCACTGCATCAACACTATTCATGAAATCACATTTGTGACATTTAGTAGTGCTACTGTCTAAAAGTATTCCAATCGACTTGCTCCTGCTACTAGAGTGAACGGGGAATTACAGTTTATATCATTTTACATATAAATAAATTGGTAAAAGTGCATGGCAGTGTTTTATTATTTTATCTTATTTATTCAAGCTGTATGCTGAATAAACTGAGAAACTGAACTATATAATGAAGAACTATATAATGAGATTGGCAGAAGACTCATTAACAACCTGCTATTTGTAGATGACCAAATCTTGTTAGCCGAAATGAACAAATTTAATACAAATTTAATGTTACTGATAAAGCTGAAAGACTATATATAGCCTTCAGTTTGAAGCATACCTGATTGTGAAGAAAATGAAAATCCTTAAAATGGGATCAATAAACAATATCATGATATATGAAAAAGAAATTGAAGATGTCAAGGATTTTATTCTACTTGCATCAACAGTCAACACCCATGGAATCAACAGTCTAAAAAGAAAACAACATATTATATTGGGTAAATTTGCTGCAAAATACCTGTTTAAAATTTTAAAAAGCAAAGATGTCACTTTGATGACTAAGAAATGCCTGAACCAAGCCAAGGTCTTTTCAATCACCTCATATGCATATGAAAGCTAAATAATGAAAAAGCAAGGCAGAAGAAGAGTAAGTACATTCAGCGAATATTGAAAATACTGTGCTTTCTGAGAAGACCTAAAAAAAAGGGTCTTAGAAGAGAAGAGGAGATGGCAAAACTTTGACTTCTTACTTTGGAAATGTCATTAAGAAAGATCAATCTCTAGAAAAAGACATGACATTTGATAAAGTAAAGAATCTGTGAAAACAAGGGACCCCTCAATCAGATGCATTAACACAAAAGCAGGAACAATGAACTCAATCATACTAATGATCATGAAGATTGTCCAGGGTTGAGAAACAGTTTGTTCTATTTATTACACATAAGGTCACCACAAGTCAGAGCCAATTCAACAACAACTAACATTTATAAAGAATGTTCATTTATTTTCAAGTATTTAATTGTCTATATGAAGTGCTATGATTATGATAGTCACTTGCATAAATGTGAATTTAACTTTAATTAGTTTTACTCAATACATTATTAATAACTTAGTAGAAACTACATACTGTATTAACAACTATGAAGAGCAAAAATGGAATATTCAAAATGATACTTGCACCAGATATTATTAAAATAGAAGTTGAAGGGCAACGTTTATACACTTGGAACATTTGGAGTATAGAACAAGATAATATATAATGAAATGCTTCTTTAGGAAAGTTTTTATGAGAGTTAATATTATATCTATATTCACTCCATAAAAATTCTTACAGATAAGACATGAAGCAAAATAATTCAACACTAACAAAATAAATGAGAAGCAAAATGTCACTTTGCTATAACATGCTTTTATAGAGTTACATAAAGGACTAGTTAATAAATTATGAAAAATAATCAAAAGGTTTCTTAGGACAGTAGATACTGATGTGAAAAGAAACAAACTTACCTCAATAAAATATGAAGGGCATGTTACACAGAATCCTGAATAATTGAAAAAAGAGAGGTGCATAATGGAACAAGAAAGCAAAGCTGTAAGTACAACACACAGCTGAGAATATAAGGGAGAAATTTTTAAATTGGAAACTCATGAGATGCCAATATTTCATTCAGTAGACTGAGGCAACTGAGCTGAGGACATTGACAACTCTCAGAGTAGATGAGAAAAGTATGGTTTACATTCCATGAAAAAAAGTATTATACAGTAAAACTAATGATAATATATATTTTAAAAGTAGATTACCTTTGTTGATTGCAGAAATTATTTTCTATTGAAATTAAAATAAACACAAAATTCTAAATTTAAGCTATCTTGAAAATAGCTTGTTAGTGTCCAATTAGTGGAATGAGTGAACAGATTCAAGGATTAAGAGAAAAATCTGTACCCATGACATCATTTTGATGAAGTAATGTATCGAACTAAGAAAGGATGGAATCGAGATGTAGCAAAATATAAATAAATATATGAAGAATATACAAATAAAAGGACCTTATGTCCTTTCCAGGCCCAGAGACATACTCAAGATAATAAAGCCACAATAGCATGGATGGGAACAAAAATTATGGAGGCATCAAGCAACTTTCATGATGGGGATAGATGTTTTTTAAACTTCTTGGTCATTTATTCATAAATAGACATCAAAAAGCAATGATGAATTCTTGAAGCCTATTAAGAAATTGGCTTTTATTTATTTCAAGTCATGTATATACAGTGATTAGGTTAAAGGCAAGATATATCAGTCAGAATAAGCAACCCTAACTTTTGCAATAGATATACGCAAGGATTATAGAGCTTCAAGGAATAAAAAATTTTCTCTTTCTATGTATATATCTAGGAGCTCTGGTAGCATAGCTCCTAAGGCACTTGACTGCTAACCAGAAGGCTAGTGGTTCAAACTCACCAGCCACTCCTCGGAAGGAAGGTTGGGCAATTTACTTCTGTAGTGATACTGCCTCAGAAACCAAAGGAGGGGTCACTACGAGTCTGGGCTGACTCGACGTCACATAACAACAACAACAACATATATATCTATGTATCTATCTCATAGACTATTTATAAATGCATACTATAAAGAAACATTTTGTTTCCATACAGCTGTATCATTTCAGATGCAGAGGTTGGCTTTAAAAAAAAAAAAATCAAGAATTACCTGTTAAGTTCATACAGAAAAGTGTACAACAGCAAACAACTTTATACTATCCTTAGGGAGTTTTCTTTTGTAAATTTTTTCTCCCATCCACATTCAGTTTTCTTGACATCTGCTTACGCCTTGAACCAGCTTCTCACAAATTCCTTGCACCTTAATTTTACAAATATCTTTATACGACAAGACATGCTATACTGTCATGGCTGTCTCTGTTCCTCTACCTGCTGACACCTTTAAGCCTCAGAACAAACCACTATGACTCCACTAAAACCAGATGTCTTTTAATAAGATTAAAAAAATATAGTTCTAAGCTAATCACACCCTCTATAGAAAATCATGGGGGAGAGAGATGATGCAGTAGGATTGCAAATATATAATTTACACTTAAGCTAGGTGTACAAAATAGTGTGTGTGGGGGGTATAAAGTATCAGGGAGAGGAAGTTTTCTTTTTCTCTTCTTTGCTGCAGATGGAGACATACATGTTGTTGTTGTTATTATGTGCCGTCGAGTTGGATCTGACTCGTAGTGACCCCTCTTGGGCTTCCGAGGCAGGCGGTATCACTACGGAAGTAGATTGCCCCATCTTCCTTCTGAGGAGTGGCTGGTGGGTTTGAACCGCTGACCTTCTGGTTAGCAGTCAAGTGACTTAGGCACAATGCTACCAGAGCTCCTGGAGACACACATAGTACAAGCTTACAGTCTACTTCTGTGGCCTTACTTTGGCATGGGGAGACCAGCAACAGGTAGTTTCCCATTTAAACCCCTCTCCCATGATACAATGTGGTGTGTGCAAGAAAGAGTCATCATTTCTGCTGAGAGAGCTTTTGAGGGGGGCCTGCTCATTATAGAACTTTTCAGGATGTACATATGCTACTGGATTCTTATAAGTAATAAAACTACTTCGCATGTGCTAATGTATGTTCAGGCTCTGATCAGGTGAACTGATGTTTATGGAGCAATTCATATTAGTTATTGATGTCCTTTTTCTAACAGCCTTTTAGATATTGAGAAATCAGGTAAAATTGAGCACCATCCAGATTTGGAGTGATGCCTTACAGTTACGGTGTAGTAGAGCAGAATGTGTTGTCCTATTATTTATCTTGGGAGAAATGTATTACTAAATAAATGTGTAAATAAATTTTTAAAGGTTAGTCGTAAGGAGGAAGATGAAGAGAGAGAGATGCTGGCAGGCTGATAAGTCAGAAAAAAAAAAAAAAAAAAAAACCCTAAAACTCAAAAAAACAAACTCAATGCCATCAAGTCAGATCTGACTCATAGTGACCCCTCCTTGGGTTTCTGGGGTGATATTAGAAAGGATGACATATTATGAAAACATGGCAAATTATCTATACTCACCAAGAATTATACTTGGTATGAGGATGTTTCCTGCACTGACAAAAACTGTGTTTTCTGAACCATCTTGCCAAACCAAACTCACACCTAACTCACTGCCATCATGTCCATTCCAACTCATAGCAACTCTCATTTTGTTTCCAAGGCTGTAAATCTTTATGGAAACAGACTACCCAATCTTTCTCTTTGGAGAGGCTAGTGGGTTCAAACAGCTGAAATTCTGGTTAGCAGCCAAATTCCTTAACCATTTTCCTGATACTGTCAATAAAACCATACTATGTCCTGGTTTGCCAAGAAGGGATAATGTAAGATATTAAATAGACAGGGACCTTTTTGCTATCACATATAGAAAAGCTAAGAATGACCTCAACAAAAATAGATAACTGAAGGGGAAAAAGAGAGAGAGAGAGAGAAGTAGAGAAGAGGGAGAGGAAGAGAGAAAGAGAAAAATGTATCCTAATTCTTCTAGAACTGAAGCCATTGCTTGTGGTTGTTGTTATGTGCCATCGAGTCAGACCCAACTAATAGCGACCCTTCCTTGGGTTTCTGAGGCAGTATCACTACGAAAGTAGATTGCCCCATCTTTCTTCCGAGGAGTGGCTGGTGGGTTTGAACCTCCAGGCTTCTGATTAACAGTGAAGTGCTTTAGGCACTATGTTACCAGAGCTCCCAAAGCTGCTAGACTTTTTAATTATTGAGCTAATAAATTCATATACTTTGCTACTTCAGCAATTCAAGTAAAAGGTTGTAAATATGATAGTTCCATATATGTTTGAGAATAAAATTATGCAAGCCTGTAAGATAAATATGGATATAAGTAGAAATAAAAGGGTGAAGATCAGTAACATCTACAGAAATGTTTAAAGCAATATTTTAGGAAGGTTATGATGCCAAGTATTATGGATTAAATTGTGTCCCTAAAAATATGTCTTGTAAATCCTAACCCCTATACTTGTGGTTATAGTCCCATTTGGGAATGAGTTTTATTTGTTATGCTAATGTGATGGTATTAGTATAGTGTGTGTCTTAGATCAGTCTCTACTGAGATATAGAAGAGATTAAATAAGAAAGTGAACAAGAAGAGATGGGGGAAGAGAGATGGGAAGCCACATGAAGATCATTAAGGAGCAAAAACTGAAGAGAGAGAAAGACTTCTTCCAGAGTCAACAGAGAGAGGCTTCTCCTACAGCTGGCACCCTGAATTAGCACTTCTACATTCCTCAACTCTGAGAACATAAACTTCTGTTTGTTAAAGTCATGCACTTGTGGTATTTCTGTAATAGCGAGCATGAGATAACTAAGAGATCGGGTGAGATTCAAAATATTTTCATGACTATTGAAAGTTAGTTTTGGAGTTGAACACTGTAAATTATAAATTAAACTTAATTACTGAAAGTTACTTCTATCTCTCTCTATATATATATATATTTACATATATATATATATAGAGAGAGAGAGAGAGAGAGAGAGAGATGTATATACAAAAACCAAACTCACTGCCATTGAGTCGATTCTGACTCATAGCAACGCTCTTTGGGTTTCTGAGGCAGTACATCTTTACAGAAGTAGATTGCCCAGTCTTCCTTCTATGGCATGGCATGTGGGTTTGAACCACCAACCTTCTGGTTAGCAGTCAAATACCTTAGACTTTACGCCACCAGAGCTCTCTCTCTCTCTCTACACACACACACACACACACATATATATATGTAAATTAGTGATTCTCTTGGTTTAAGTTCACTTGAAAGCAGAGCCTAAAATGAAGAGTTGAGTGTTGAGTGCTGGTATTTTATTTGGATGGTTATCCGAGGGAGTGAGAGCACTGGCAAATGAGACAGGGAAGTAGGAAAAGACAAGGAAAGGGGAATCATTGATCTTGTCAGACTCCTTGAGTAGTGAAAATGATTAACAAACGCAGCTGCTAACTTAAAGGTTGGAAGTTCGAGTCCCCTCAGAGGTGACAAGGAAAAAAAGCTCTGGCAATCTATTGAGAAATCATCCACTAACAACACTACGGAGCACAATTCTACTCTGACACATCTGAGGTCACAATTATAACTGGTTTATTGAACTTATCATCACTGTGAACAACTAGGTTCAATTCCATTTGGAATTTTGTTAAATCATGTTGCTTCTACTCAAATTTTTTCCATAAAGGACTATTTAAAAAAAAAAAAAAAAAAAAAGGACTGAAGCCTGGGGATTTATACACTACCTCCTGACTCTCACTGGTTGATTGTGTATCCCTCCTTCCCCTAATTACCACGCCCACAAACTCCTTTTCCCTACACCTGCAAGTGGCTCAAAAAAGCTTGTCTCTGTTGCTTAAAGAAACATCTGGACAGAAGGTAGGAAGAACTTAGCATGTAAGTGAAGAGCTCGTAAGAGCTGCAAGTGAGTCAGAGTTGGAATCCAGGCACCTAGCTCAGGGCACCAATAGAGTTAGCTACAAAATAGATTGACCTTAAAGTGAATGTGTTATCATTAGGTCCGAGATATGATATATCCCCAAGATATGATACAGAGTTGGCAAATGCAAAAAGAAAGCATAATGCATAATCTGTTTTGGCTCTCATAGAATCTAGATAACATTTTTTCCTTATCAATTAAAGTTTAGCACTCATCTCTCTGAAATAATTTTCAGCTCCCAAGTGATTTGATTTCCATCCAGACTGATAAATAGAATTATTCATAAACAAATAATGAAAATAAGTTTAAGAGATCAAGTGCCTACATATAGATATACACGTAACAGTCTCTGACCTCATTGGAAGTTTTAACCAACATCACCACTATTAAAAAATGTGCAAGTTCCCCTAGGCTAAATTATTTTTAATGCATAATACTTCAGAAGGGCAAGGTTTTTGGGCAGTAGGCAAAGATAAATATAAGCATGTCTCAAGACAAATAAAAGGACTTCTTATAATTTTAGTGGATCTACATACAAAGAGAAAATAAATTGTGTACAGTAAAGTTAAAATTTTTACAGATATCAGGATTGTACTATTTCAAGAGAGATTTAACTAACATAATTTAACTTTCTACTTAACTGTTCTGTTTTTGTGTCATAGTTACAAGAGCCTTCATAAGCAGCAATAATAGTTCCAAAATATTTTTAATATTTTCAAAGAATTCAGGAAAGAAATAAGCAAACAAATAATTAGAGCCGTTGGTTGGGTAAGACACTTAGTAGTTAAATATTTCTGAACAGTGTTTTCTGAGTGCTATTAACTGCCACTCAAGTCATCATTAGTTTTTGAATTAGACTCCTATTGACTTCAGTAGTTAATACTATCTCCAACCAGAAAATTGATTAAGCATACCTCCTAGGATAATTTAACTCAAAGTAAATTAAGCTAAGCAATTTTATATATCACAGTAAAAGTATTAAACAGATTTAGCATTTAAACATGCTACAAGATTTTTACTCAAAATTCTTGAAATTGATTTTGTGAAACTTTTTTATTAAATTATATAAGCCTCACACAGAGATTACAATGTTGGAGACAAAATGACTCAGGGAATTACTAATATATTCAAGTGTATCTATATAAGTATTATGAATAAATATTTTAAATTTTAAATCAAACCATTTGGAATGAACAGTTTGACAAGTTTTGATAAATGCTCTCCTGAACATACTACCACAATCTAGGTATAGAATATTTCTGTCACTTCCTAAAGTTCCCAGTATCCTTAGCAGTCAAACTTCCATCACTCCCACATCCCTGCCCCAAATAACCACTGTTATATTCTGTCACTGTAGATTAGTTCTACCTGTTGAAAATTGCATACAAATGGAATCATTTGTATTATAATCTTTTCTGTCTGGCTTATTTTGCTCAGCATAATGTCTAAGATTAATTTATGCTGTTTTATATACCTGAAACTTATTCCTTTTTAATTCCAAGTAAGAAATTCATATGGTGAACTATAACTAGTCAATGTTTTACAACTGGGTTTCTGTAGTGAGTAGGCATTAATTTGTAGTTTGCTCACTTCTATAGTAGCACTACTCTTACCATTGCTAATTGCACTGTACCAACAAGACACCAATTAGCTAGCAAAATTCCTGAAAAATTAATAATTGGCTCTAGAAGGCTGTGATGGTTTATGATATCTGTAACTTAGCTAAGCTTGATTCTCAGTATTGTGTGGTCATCCTTCGTTTTGTGAGCTAATGTAATTATCCTCTATTTTATGTTCTATAAATCATGACCTCTATGTGATAATGAGAAGCAGTCAGCCTCAGGGATCCAGGTGAGGAGAGGGAAATCAGGCATTCCCAAAGCAGCAGGGCAGGAGAGCGGGAGAAAGGGATTAAAAGGCCTAGGAATCTGGACAGAGGAGGAGTCAGCCACAGGGACCCAAGTAAGGGTGGTAGGAGGTTTCCAACAGGGAGAAAAACTTGTCTGTTGGTTTGTCCTACTGTGGTGACGTGCTGATGTGAGTTTTGAGACTAAGCCACTGGTGTTTCAAATCCAGTGGGATGCACATGGTGCACAGGTATCAGCCCAGCTTAAAAACTGAGACAAACTAGGAAGAAGGAGGAGGCCGTCCACTTCTCAAATAATTGGCCAGGGAAAACCTTATGAATAGCAAAGAAACACTGTTTGATATATTACCATGCAACTTTAGGAATAGTCCAGTTAGGTTAGAAGGCTATCAAAATTGGACTGGGAAAGAGCTGAAACATCTGAGTAAACCCAGCCTTACTTTTATGGATAGGTGAAGCTTTCAAGACCTCCATTTGCTGATGTGGCACTACTCAAATTGAAGAAAACAGCTGCAGACATCCATTAATCATCGGAACATGGAATGTACGAAGTATGAAACTAGGAAAATTGGAAGTTGTCAAAAATGAAATGGAACACATAAAGATTGATATCCTTGGCATTACTGAACTGAAATGGACTGGTTTTGGCCATTTTGAATCAGACAACAATGTGATCTACTATGCCGGGAATGACAGTTTGAAGAGGAATAGCGTGGCATTCATCATCACAAAGGATGTTTCAAGATCTGTCCTGAAGTACAATGCTGTCAGTGATAGGATAATATCCATCTGCCTACAGGGAAGACCTGTTAATATGACTATTATTCAAATTTATGCCCCAACCACCAAAGCCAAAGATGAAGAAATTGAAGATTTTTATCAACTTCTGCAGTCTGAAATTGACCAAACTTGCAATCAGGATGTGTTAATTATCACTGGTGACTGGAATGCAAAAGTTGGAATCAAAAGAATCACCAGTAGTTGGAAAATTTGTCCTTGGTGACAGAAATAGTGCTGGAACTCGCATGGTAGAATTTTGCAAGACCAACGACTTGTTCATTGCAAACACATTTTGTCAACAACACAAATGGCGGTTCTACATGTGGACTTCACCAGATGGAACACACAGGAATCAGATTGACTACATCTGTGGCAAGAGGCAGTGGAAAAGCTCAATATCTTCAGCCAAAACCAGGCCAGGAGCTGATTGTGGAACAGACCATCAACTGCTCATATGCAAGTTCCACTTGAAGTTGAAGACATTGAAACAAGTCCAAGAGAGCCAAAATATGATCTTGAATATATCCCTCCTGAATTTAGAGACCATCTAAAGAATAGATTTGATGCATTGAACACCAAAGCCCCAAAACCAGAAGAATTGTTGGAGGATATCAAGAACATTATTCATGAAGAAAGCAAGAGATCACTAAAAAGATTAGAAAAGAAGACCAAAACAGATGACAGAAGAGACTCTGAAACTTGCCCTTGTGTGGAGAGAAGCTAAAGCCAATGGAAGGAATGACAAGATAAGAGAGCTGAACAGAAGATTTCAAAGAGCAGCTTGAGCAGACAAAATGAATTACTATAATGAAATGTGAAAAGACCTGGAGTTTGAAAACCAAAAGGGAAGGAAACACTTAGCATTTCTTAAGCTGAAAAAATTGAAAAAAAATTTAAGCCTCGAGTTGCAATATTGAGAGATCCTGAGGGCAAAATATTGAATGATGCAGGAAACATCAAGAGAAGATGGCAGGAATACACAGAATCACTGTACCAACAGGCACTGGTTGATGTTCATCCATTTCAGGAAGTGGTATATGATCTAGAACCAATGGTACTGAAGGAGGAAGTCAAAGCTGCAATGAAAGAATTGGCTAAGAACAAGGCTCCGGGAATTGACGGAATATATTCATAGAGATAGTTCAACAAATGGGTGCCCTATTGGAGGCACTCACTCAGTTATGTCAAGAGATTTGGAAGACAGCTATCTGGCCAATTGACTGGAAGAGATCCGTATTTGTACCCGTTCCAAAGAAAGGTCATCCCACGGGTTGTGGAAATTATAGAACAATATCCTTAATATTGCACACAAGTATGATCTTACTGAAGATAATTCAAAAATAGTTGAAGCAGTATATTGACAGAGAACTTCCAGAGTTGCAAGCTGGATTCAGAAGAGGACATGGAACAAGGAATATCATAGCTGTTGTCAGATGGATGTTGGCTCAAGGCAACGAATACCAGAAAGATGTTTACTTGTGTTTTATTGACTATGCAAAGGCATTGGATTGTGTGGATCATGAAAAATTATGGATAACATTGAGAGGAATGGGAATTCCTGAACACTTGATAGTACTCATGAGGAACCTGTACCTTGACCAGGACGCTGTCATTCGAACGGAACAAGGAAACACTACATGGCTTAAAATCAAGAAGGGAGTTCATCAGGGCTGTATCCTTTCCCCACACTTACTCAATCTATATGCTGAGCAAATAATCTGAGAAGCTGGACTATATGAAGAAAAATGTGGCATCAGGATTGGAGGAAGAATCATTGACAACCTGAGATATGCAGATGATACAACTTTGCTTGCTGAAAGTGAGGATGACTTGAGACACTTACTGATAAATGTTGACAAATACAGTCTGCAGTATGGATTACATCTCAATATAAAGAAAACAAAAATCCTCACAACTGGACCAGTGAGCAGCATCACAATAAATGGAGAGAAGATTGAGGTTGTCAAAGAATTCACGTTGCTTGATTCTACAATTGATGCCAATGGAAGTAGGAGTCAGGACATTAGCTGACTTGTACCATTGGGAAAGTCAACCACGAAGGAATTGTTTTAAGTGTTGAGGAGCAAGGATGTCTCCTTGAGGACTAAGGTGCTCCTGACATAGGCCATGATATTTCCAATCACCTCATATGCATGTGAGAGCTGGACAATGAATAAGAAAGACCGAAGAAAAGTTGTGCTTTTGAGTTGTGGTGCTGGCGAAGAATGCTGAAAGTACCATGGACTGCCAAAAGAACTAACCGATCTGTCCTGGAGGAGGTGTACTCAAAATGCTCCTTGGAAGTGAGAATGGCCAGACTTCATCTCACCTATTTTGGTCATGTTGTCAGAAGAGACCATTCCTTGGAGAAGGTTGTCATGCTTGGTGGGGTGAAGGGTCGACGAAAGAGGGGGAGGCCTTCAGGGAGATGGATTGATACAATGGCTGTGATGATGGGCTCAAGTATCTCAGGGAACATGGAGCTGGTGCTGGATCGGGCAGTATTTTGTTTTGCTGTGCATGGGGTCACTATGAGTCAGAAAGGACTTCACGGCACCTGACAAGAACATGTGATAATGAAGCAGAATTAGTGTAAGGTGTATCTTGAGTCATAGCCTTATAAAAGGGTCAAGTTATGCCCCTATTCAAGTCATCCTGCAGTGTAGTAAATTACTTTGTATGGCTTTTCTACCCATAAGTCATTGTAAACTCTGTGGTGGAATGAGCAACCCAGGAGCTCCTGATTATAAAATTTATCCACGTGGAGTACTTCTGTTGGGCATGGCACAATACAATGTTCTGGGAGGTTCCCACTCTCTCTCAGGTGCTTAGAGTTCTGATGCTATGATTGGCTAGTTTGACCACCCTGCTGGGCTCAAAAGGAAGCCTCCTAGAGGCAGAACTCTCTCTGACTGCTGGTTGAGGAAGACATGCTGCCGAAAGAGACATGCACCCCTGAAAGAGACACGTGTTTCTGGCAAAGAGATGCAAGAGACACGCATTGCTGAGTGAGACACCAAGGGACCAGCACTGCTGGGAAAGAGACTGTGAGAGACTGTTGGCTGAGGGACAGCGGGCTGGGAGAGAGACTGAGCATTTTTTCTGAACTTGAATTGCAGCCTGTGGTGCTTCCCTAATAAACCCTGTAATCTGTGAGTTCTGTGTGGCCACTGCAGCGAATTATCGAACCCAGGAGAGAGGTGGTGGGTGCTTTGGGAGGAACAGTTGGAGCAAGGGCTGGAGGGGAGAGGGGAGAGGCAGCATGTCTGGCCTGGCAGGAATAGGCCTTGGGTTACTGCTGGTAATCCTGTCTTCCTCTTGTAAGGTTATAGGAGGTCAGAACATGTGGCTTCCTTGTCGTTTTTGCACATACCCTTACTCAATTCACACCCTTACTCTGATGTAAGAGAAGTTTCCTTGAGGATATGTCTCACATGGATGCTTTGGCAAGGCTTTCCCTAGCTCTGTATTCTGCATCAAGCTCATCATCATCTGACTTCGGACTTGAGGTAGTAACCTATCACTTGATCTGATGAATCTGGGATTTGCCAACTTATTCAGCCCTGTGAGCCAGTAATCTGCCATCTGACCTGCTAATTTTGAGATTTGCCATCTTTCACATTCCCTATCATCTCACCTGTTGATTGTGGCTTTGTCAGCCCCTGCAACCATGTGAGTCAGGAGAAGCCTCCAGCCTGACACCTGAATCTTGCTAACCTCCACAACTGCATGAGCCGTTTCTTTGAGATAAATCTCTCTCTTGCTGTCTGTCTGTCTGTCTGTTTCTCTCTCTGTATCATCTGTCTCTCTATCTGTGTATATATCTATCTGTCTGTCTATCAATCTACACATTTCACTGATTTTGCTTCTCTAGAGAACTCAGCCTAAGACACTGGTTTATAACAAGCTGGCTAGCACATCAATATAACACAATTGTCAATTATCTGATTCAGATTGTTTATGGTGTTACCATTTTGGCTATTGTGAATATATCTGGAAAGAGCATATGTATGTATAAGCCTTTAGTTGACACATGTTATTTCTCTTGAGATAATACCTAGGTGTGGAGTTGCTGGTTCATACAGTGTCCTCTTTCGCTAGTGCTTTTATAACAGAAGTACCACAGGTGGGTGGCTTTAAAAAACAAAAAATATATATATTTTTTTTTCACATTTTAGAGGACTACACATCTGAATTTGAGACACTTGTTCTAGGGCAGGCTCTCTATCTCTCTTTTTCTCACTCTCTCTTTCTCTCTCTCTCTCTCCCTCTGGGCTATAGCAGAAAGGACTAGATAAGTGATATAGATTTGGGCAACATCATTAGGTTATTTCCATCTCACCCTGGGAAAGAGAAAAAGAATTTAAAGAATATATTCCAATATTTCCTTTCTAGACTGGTACATGTGCACACCTATGTATAGGGCATTCTAAGTGAAGGTAGAAATGAGTGGTTGCTGAATAAAGAGTTTAAGGGACATAAATGAATGGTGTGGTTTAATGCTCAGAAAGTAGGACAGAAAGGAGAGTTTGTCGTGAGACTTATATGCTAGGAAAGTGGTAAATCGCTTAAGGAGGTCTGAAGAATAGAGGAAAAATGTAATCTAGAAATTATTTGTCCTTCTTGTTAAAGAATGATCTAGGGTAGCCAATATGCCCTTGAAAAATACCCACTCAAGCTGTTGAGAGAGGACACAATTACCAATTGTTATGGCTGATGGTGGTTCACATTTTCACTTAGTAGGTCTCTTTCCAACTTGGAGAAACTTTGGAAAGGTAGGCCATGAGCAGGGATTACTAATATTATGCTGATACATAATTCCATTTTCTATTCAAAATTCACTTCTGAAAATACATTAAGTACTGATCAAAGTTTATTTCTAAATTATTAATTTTCACTTTTATTTCAAATGTCTTGTCCTAAAATATGACAAAATCTAGGCATGACTCTCTCTGGAATAGATTATACTTTGATTTATCTAATCACAATGAACAAAACACTTCAGAGCACCAACAGGCAAATAGTTGTCAAAAGATACAACATAAACATTTATTACCTTGAAAATCAAAGAACATCCTAATATTACTCATAGAGTTGTCAGTTTTCTGCCAGAAGGAGGAAACTTCATTTTTGTCAGGTGATTCTGTGCTCTGAGAAATTGCTGTTTGATGATTTTAAGGCAAGAAGGGATTGAATGAAGGTCCAAGAAATGGGAAAATAGTATTCTGAATCTTCTGTATTTACCTAGGAATGAATGTTTTGCTTCCACCTATATCTCAATCCACTGAGTTGTGCCCAATGCAAGTTTTCATTTTACATCATTTGTGACTATTTTCTCCTTAATCTAGTAGAGAAGAATACATATATAAAAAGGTCAAACAAGTCATCTGGGATTCTATACAAGAATTTTAAATAGAGAATTTGCATGTGTTATTTATTGTGCTCCACTCTAAACATGTACACATCTTATGGATAAGAGTGCTTTTATTGAACAGTGATGTTTACAATGTTAGCATCCTCTATTCCCATAAAATGGAACAATTGTTATGTGCTCAGTATATAGGAATTTCAAGACACATTTGAGAAGGGCCCCCTGTTTCCCGATAACCATCTATATGACCGTGTATCCAACCAACAAAGCCCACTGCTTGAGTCGATTCAGACTCAGAGAAACCATATAGAAGAGAGTAGAACCATCCCCGTAGGGTCTGTAAATCTTTATCGAAGCAGCCTGCTTCATCTTTCTCCCACAGGGAGCCTGGTGGGTTTGAACTGCCAATTTTTTGGTTAGCAGTCAAATGCCTTAACCAATGCAACACCAGAGATCCCTGTTGTTGTTGTTGTTATGTGCCGTCGAGTCAAACCCGACTCATTGCGACCCCTCCTTGAGTTTCCGAGGCAGTATCACTACGGAAGTAGGATTGCCCAACCTTCCTTCCGAGGAGTGGCTGGTGGGTTTGAACCACCAGCCGTCTGGTTAGCAGGCAAGTGTCTTAGCCACTAGGCTACCAGAGCTCCCCCAGAGATCCCTATAATCATGTAAAATGGATACTTTTCCTCAGTACTTGGGACCTTTCCAAAAATTTCCTTTCTTTAGATTTTATTTTCTTATTTTGACTTGAGTCTCTCCCCAAATTGCTATTCGTGTGATAATTTATACCTGAAGTCCTTGAGAAAATCTGATAACCATATCCAGGTGCTTTAGTTTGAAATCTCTGTCCATATCTCTCAGAAGTTCCTATCCTTCCTCCTTCTGAATTCACTTGCTATTTCCTCTGCTTTGCCTCCTCATCTCATCCCCTGTTTCTAGTTCAGCACATGGATGGTAATTGAAGTCCAATAAGCATATTAGGCTACAAGGGTATGTATAGAAGAGAGCTGAGGAAAAATCTGAGGTATTAACATTTATGAAAATAAAGGCAGTTATCTACAGAGATGGGGAAAAATAATCATAAAGATAAGAGAAAAACACTGAGAAAAGTGATGTAGGAAAGAGAAAGAAGTTGTTAGAGAAGTGGTGGAAGTAAAGATAGGTGAGGTAGCTGATACCAGATTTTGGATGTTCATCCCTGTCAAAGGGAAGGTTCAAATTTAACTCTATAAATGATAAATTATAATAGAAACTTTTGAGTAAGAGAAGGGTGCCTTAGAGAGGTTCATACAAAAGGTCTGTAGTATGGATTTTAGCATAGGTAAAATTTTCCCATGGCTGTAATTTACTTTAAAATGCTTCAGTTAGGTTTATTGCATGTTTATATTTACATATGTGTTGTAAGTACTTAACTTTAATCTATACTTTATGGACAGTTTTTTTTTTTTTTTTTTTTAGTTTGAATGACCCTAAACAGGACTGTATACTCTGGAAATAGTTTGCCAGCTTAATTTCAAATTCTAGTATTCACCATGATATTATCCGTTATCTGTAGTCCCATCTGCTATTGCAGGTTTGTTACCTAATAAAAGAGATGTTAGAAATTTTTGGTTGATGATGTGTCCTACACATAAAGTATGTTAATGAGCCCAATAAGATACACCTTTGAAAGCAGCATCCTCAGTCCAGAACTCTTCATTTAGTCCTTGGTTCTCATATTTAATGAAGGATTCTGCCATTATATTTCAATCAGAATGATAGGTAAATTGTGCTTTTATAAAATCATCACATATACCTTGACTCAACCTTTTTTGCAAGATTCTCACCAATATGCTGAAAATAATAATGGGCTGGGTTTCACTGAACATGAGGAAAGGTTGCATGATTGTTTTGGGCATTGTTTCCTAATAAATGTTTTCATAAGTAGTAGAATTATAAAATTGATTTTATTTTTACCTTTCATTTATCTTTAAGCAAGATTATGAAGAGATATTTTTGTAGGTCTTACCTAATTATCATAGGGTATTTTTATCTATATAAATTACAAAAAAAAAAAAAAAAAAGTTATAGTTGTGAAAGGTTAAACTGTATTGGGTCAGCTTACAATAAATTGAAGATTTGAGACCAATTCAGAAAGCACAGTAATACTATGTATGTGAGGAATTGATGGCCTAGTCTGGGTTAGATGTGGGAATGAAAATATTTGGGAAAAGCTGAACTCAAAATTTCATTGCAGATTTTAACCAAAAGAATCTTACCTTCAAATTAAATAAACATTTGCAATTTAAAAAATAAAATAAATTCAATAACATTAAATTAAGAACATTATTGTTAGATGCAGTTGAATAAGCTCTGACTCATAGCAATCCTATGTATAAAAGAAAGAAATGCTGCCTGGTCATATGCCTTCCTCACAATTGTGGGTATGTTTGAGTTCACTGTTGCCATTCCATCTCATTGAGGGTCTTCTTCCTTTTCTCTGACCTTCTGTTTTACCAAGCATGATATCCTTCTCTGGGGATTAGTCTCTCCTGACAATATGTCCAAAATACGTGAGACAAAGAGCATTGTTAAAAACATAGAACAGATTTGTTTCATGTTGTTATTCAGGATTTTTTTTTACTAAAATAATAAGAATTAATAAGAAAGGGAAAATAGACTAATAAATACATAAATAAATAGGGATTGGTTCTGGGAGTGTAAAAAAAAAGGCAGAATTTCAAAGATTTGTCAGTGGTTTTTGTACTGGCACATTACAGGCACTCGGAAGATTATCCAGCATTGCGTGGAATGGTGAAACCACATTGTGTTATGAAAACATGGATACACATCCTGTTCTATGTAAAATGCTATGGCAGAATGACAGACTTATGTAGGTGCAATATGTACTCAGTTTGTTCTTATAAAAAAGGACAATTTCATGTTTTGCTAGTGCTATCAGACATTAGTCATTCTGAAAATTACTCTTAATTCCCAAAAATCAGAAAGAAAAACTTTCATTTAAATATTTTCTTTAAAAAGTCAATTTTATATTTAAAAAGGTAAATATCATATATCTCACTCTGTAAGTCCTTTATGAGATGAGTTTTTCTCAAGTTAAAATGAGTGTCATAGTACCTGAAAATCAAATCCAATGTCACCAAGTTGATTCCTATTCACAGAGACACTCTGACCTATGGGACAGAGTAGAACTGCCCCATAAGATTTCCAAGGATGTGTATCTTTACAGAAGCAGACTGCCACATCTTTCCCCCAAGCAGTGGCTGGTGAGTTAGAAACAGCAAACTTTCAGGTAGCTGTGCTTTAACCACTGCTCTCTGCTTCAATGGTAAATAGGAAGAAAAAAAGAAAGACTAGAAGGCCTTTAAAAAGTCTCCTTTTGAATCCCTGACCCTGCAAAGCATTTATAAAATAATTTATTATTACATTTGACATGAAGAAATTAATGGAGACTACATTTTGGCATATGAAATTATTCCTGGAGCATTGTAAGTATCAATAATCATGTTGAATTAAAATACATATGTTCAAATGAAAAGTATAGTAAAATATATTTAGCTACTCTTCACAAATCAAGGATCTCTGCTTGCATAGTGAGTAAGACATTTGGCTGCTCACCAGGTCAGTGGTTCAAACCTACCAGCTTCTATGTGGGAAGAAGATGAGGCAATCTACTTTTGTAAAGATTCAAAGCCTTGAAAACCCAATTAAGGTCTCTATGAGTTGGAATTGACTCAATGGCAGTGGGTTTTTCCTTCACAAATCAGTAGAGATTACTTCACTTCTTCACCTACAGTTTCTTTTTAGAATAAAGAGGCCTTGCATTTTAGTAAATGAAGAGTAATTTGGAGTAGGTCTGAAAGTTAAACAACTCTCTGGGAATACTAACTCAATGAGAAACTTGACTCTGCCAAAAAGCAAATGGTCAGGATCCAAGGAAGAATAATTGACTTGTATCAAATTCAAATGATCACAATATTAAAAAAAAAAAAAAAAAAATTGCAAGACAAAACAATGTGCTTATATATATTTATTTCCAGCTCTTACTTATATGAAGAAATAAAATAAAATGCATTATTGACAACTCACTTGTGTAAGTCTTTTTAATTATCTTTTAGGTATCTCAATAGTAACTAGTTGTTGAAATTCACTTTTATTCTTTATTTGTCATTTATTTTTATTTTTGTTTTCTTATTTATAGGAATATAGTAACTCAAGTAAAGAATCATAGTTACTTTTGCAGTTAGGATCTGGTAAGTAAGTTACTCGATCTTATTTCAGGATAAGAGGAATATTTACATCTATTAAAAAAAAAAAAGCCACAGCCTTCAAATTGATTCCAACTCACAGTGACCCCTCCTTGGGTTTCTGAGGCAGTGTCTCTATGGAAATAGATTGTCCAGTCTTCCCTCCTAGGAGTGGCTGGTGAGTTTGAACCTCCAGCCTTCTGGTTACCAGCCAAATGCCTCAGGCACTAGGCCAGCAGAGCTCCTTTACATCTGTAGTTTTTAAATAAAAACATGACAAGACAGATATGAGTCATCTTGTCATTTGTGGTGAGAACAAATTCTATAGGCATAGTATCCTTTCAAATCAAAGATATTCAAGCATACCAGAGCACTGTAAATGTGAGAGGAAAAAAATATATATAAAATTATCACAATTTTTATCAATATTTTATCATTTTTATAATAATAAAACCAGTTGCCATCGAGTTGATTCTGGCTCATGGTTAGCCCATGCATCAGTGTAGAACTGTGTTACATAGGGTTTCCAGTGGCCATGTATTTGGCAGATAGCCAATCTTTTCTTCTGCAGTAACTTTGAGTGGAACTGAACAGCCGATCTTCTGGTTAGCACCTGAGTGCATTAACTGTTTATATCAATCAGGGACTTATAAACATATAGTCCCCATTTCAGAACAAATTGAGTAACAGAAACCAGATTTTCCTTCTCACCTAAAACCACTAAAAAGCAGACAAAATACATAAATCAATTACTTTTGAAATATTAGCCATCAGGCAAAACAGGACAGAGATCTTTAGGAGATGAA
Organism: Orycteropus afer afer; assembly: GCF_000298275.1. Lineage (NCBI taxonomy): Eukaryota > Metazoa > Chordata > Mammalia > Tubulidentata > Orycteropodidae > Orycteropus > Orycteropus afer. Next base: position 3,316,028 of record NW_006921746.1, on the reverse strand, counting down.
AAACAAACCAGTTCAGTACTATAATTGTCTTTTATTAATATCTTGGGATGATTGAGGCCACAGGACAGGGAAAAGTAACCCAAGAAAAAGCCAGCCGACTCTATTAGTTGAAGAGAAACATCTGGCAGTCCTGGAAAGGCAACACAGCTAGAATTCATAGGGCTGGGGACCAGGGAGAAGAGAGATGCATACTCAGATAATTTCAGGGGTTTCCCCTCAAATGTTAATTTGAAGACTGATTAGCACAGGTGTGATGGTTAATTTTATGTGTCAACTTGATGGGCTATGGTGCCCAGTTTTCGCTCAAACACTAGTCTAGTTGATGTTATGATTATGTCAGCTGGCCCTAAGTAAAGCAGATTATTTGCCATAATGTGAGACGGCTCCAACCAGTTATTTGAAAGCCATAAGAGCAAAAGGAGTTTCTTTAGGGTGCATCCTATCTAAAGAATATAAATAGACATTTTGTCAAACACTCTTACTCTTCATATTCTTCTCATCATCTAACCTACAAGTTTTGGGATGCAAATCTACAGGAGTCTCCATCCTGTTGCCTCATCTACAGATTCTACAGATCTACAAAATTTTGGACTTTCTAGGACCCTACAATCATATGAGCCTATTCCTTGAATTAAATCTCTCTCTCTATCCCTCTCTTTCTCTGTGTGTATGTGTGTGTGTGTGCATATAAACCAAACTCACTGCCATCAATTCTATTCGACTCATATAGATGCCTCCTTGGGTTTCCAAGGCAATATCGCTACGGAGCTCTGGTAGTGCAAAAATGACAAGGAGGCCACATGTTCTGACCTCCTCTAACCCTACAAGGGGAAGGCAGGATTACCAGCAGTAACCCAAGGCCTATTACTGCAAGGCCAGACATGCTGCCTCCCTCCAG
>NW_006921746.1:3282816-3311706 GCF_000298275.1 Orycteropus afer afer | reverse complement strand
TTCATTGTTAGTAAAAATGACAAAAGTTCTTTGGAACACAGCTTGGAAGTTTCTTAAAATGATATACATACACATAGCAGATGATTCAGCCAACCCATCCCTAGGTGTTTCAAGGGAACTGAAAGCAAAGACGTATACACAAATGTCCTTAGTAGCTTTATTTATAATAATTGTTTCCAAAACTGGAAACAACTCAACTGTATAACAACAGTTGAACAAATGAAATTGTGGTATATCCTTACAATGCAAAAATATTCTGCAATAAAGAGGCATGGAGCATTAATACACACAACAACATAAATGAATCTCAAAATAATTATGATGAATGAAAGAAGCCGAACAAAAAAGAATATTTATTGTAATTTTCACCTGAAATTCTAAGAAAGGGAGTCTAACCTTCATAGAGAGAAACCTTATATATGATTGTCAGGATGAGTGGTGGATGGGGAAAATTGGGAAAGGGGATCAAAAAAGGACATGGGGAAGTTTTTAGGATGTTCATGTGTTCATTAATTGATTGTAGTGATAGTTTCACAGGTATACAATATATAGCAAACAACACATTTTACAATTTAAACATGTACAATTTATTATCTATCAATTTCACTTCAATAAAGCTGTTGTAAAAAATACAATTTTTTTTTTCTGTGACATTTTTATTTAAACGTGTAGGCTCTCCTATCAATGCCTCTTACTACATAATTCATGCTCCCTTTAAACTCATCATGAAAAAAAAATGCATTAAGAATAAAATTACGTGACACAAAGTCAAAAGATGTAGCTAAAAATGATAACTTTATGCTCTCGAAGGGAACCACTGTAAACACAAACATGAAACAGAACAATAGTTCCTAAAATATTGAGTTCAAATTTACAGGAATATCACAAGGGAAAGACATCATCAAACCTCACTGCAAATCGATCTGCAAATTGAAAAGCAGAATCAGGAAGTGTTAAGTTTCTTATAATGGTGTTTTTCTTTTTGGAGTGAAGATTGCCTTTGAAGTAAAGATTGCCAAAATATAAAGAGAAAAAGCCTTGTTTTCTGGAATACTACAGGGAGGACTTAAACATAGTCATTTAGAGGTAACTGAGGAAGGAAGTGGTTAGGAAGAGATTAAAATGCTTGAATGTATTCAGAGTTGTCTATAAACAGCAAATATCCACAGTCCCGAAAGAGAGCCCTAAGCATAATGTGAGCTGCCTTGTAAATGTCTAGTAGTGAAGGAGACCTCCTGGACCAGTAATCAATATATGTGCTGTAAAATGACGATTATTGCTGAGGAAAGTAATGGAAAATGTAACATTGCCGTAACAATAATTCACAAACCATGTGGCTTAAAACAATATAGATTTACTTTCTCACAGTTCTGGAGGCCAGAAGTTTGAAATAAAGGTGTCAGTGGGGTGACACTCCCTCTAGGGAATCCTTTTCTAGCCTCATCCAAACTCTGGTGTCTGCAGGCATTCCATGGTTTTAGTCATGTCATCCCCATCTCTCCTCTTCCTCTTCCATGTCTTCTTCCCTTGGTGTCTGTCTCTGTCCTCACTTTGCTTCTCTCATATATGAATACATGTGATTGCATTTGAATTATCCAAGAGTCTGTATGTGGCACAAAGGGTTGCGTGCTTGACTATTAGCCTAAAGGATGGTGGTTTCAACATGCCCAGAGGTAGATCAGAAGACAGACCTAGCAATATGCTTCCAAAAGGTCATAGCCTTGAAAACCCTATTCAGCCATTCTACTCTACACACATAGAGTCTCCATGAATATCAATCATTTCAATGGCAAACAACAACAGAATTATCCAGGATAAGCACCTCTTCTCATGATCCTTAATTTAATTACATCCTTATCCTTTACGGTAACATTCACCCTTTTACCTTATAATGTGATATTCACAAATTCTAGGGATCAGAATATGAGTATATTTTTGGAAGGACACCATTCAACACATCAATCTCCACAAAACTCAATTTGAAAACTTTGTTGCGACTAAATAAATTCTGGATTCTTCCAATATGTACTTTCTGTGCTTATACACATAGATGTAATTTATACATAAGGACTAAGACAAACAAATACATTTAAAGGCAACAAAAGGTAAAAATCATCAGTATAAAGTATTTTGTCTAGAGATTTCAAATTATGGCCTGAAAGAGGAATGATACTTTGCTTCATAAAGTCACTTAACACTTGTGAAAGTTAGTAGGCATGCTCTGTGGGGCACTATTACATTCATACTGAGAAAGTACAATCTTTAGGCTGCTCAAGAGTAGTTGTGTAGTTGCTAACCATGTACTATGTTTTGCAGTGCTATGTTGGTAAATGTTGTTGTGGGTAGATGTCGCCAAGTTGACCCTGACTCGTAGTGGCCTTATGTACAATAGAATGAAACACTATCTGGTCCTGCGCCAGTCAGACAGTGTTTCGCTGCTATTCATAAGATTTTCAGTGGATAATTTTTTCAGAAGTGAATGGCCTCATCCTTCTTTGCAGCCTTAGTCTGAAACCTGTCTGCACTGAAACCTGTCCACAATGGGTGATTCTGCTGGTAGTTGAAATACCGGTAGTATAGCTACCAGCCTCACAGTAACACGTAAGACACCACAATATGAAAAACTGGCTGAAAAATGGTGTATATATACACACAAACGTATTTGTTTGTGTATATATGTGTATTTATTATAAATATTATTGATATAATGGTTCTATAAACAAAATGTATAATAATAATAATGAAATATCAGTAATGTTTGTTGTATACTCCACAGTCAATTGATTTCCAAAGAATGTATTCTATTATTGCTGAACTCTTTTATCAGTAGTTAAATTATTGTTTCATAGACAAATGTGTGTATTTCTGATAAGAACACTGGTTGATATTTTAGTTTATGTTAACAAGTAAGTTGAAGATGAAACAACAAAGACAAATGCTGGAATGCCACTCATTCATCAGTGTCGTGAGTAACTATTTTTGCTAAATTAAATAATAGCTTTGAATACAGAAACATTTCCTCAGAGTTTTTTTGTTTGTTGTATATGTGTGTACGTGTGTGTGTGTGTACTGAATGTAACAGCTACAGATAAGATATACTTTTAAACTCAATCAGGATGATTAACATTTTTTTTTTTTTGTCATTTCTTTAAGTCTAGACAACCCACCGATGATATGCCATGTCCTGATTTACAGTATTTGCTGATAGCCTTGGTGTAAATATTCCTCTCATGGCTGATTCAAGCTGCTAATATTAAAACACTAAATGCAGAGTTGGATAGAGTTATACAGCTCTACAAATTATATATTTTTTTCCAGAGTATAGATTATCATTGTTATTAAGCCCCAACTCACAGTGATTCAATGCCAACTGAATAAAATGCATTCTAATTCTGCACCAACCTCATGATTAGTTTTGGTCAGACCTATTTTTTATCCACAGGGCTTTCACTGCCTGATTTTCAAAAGTAGATTACCATGCCTTTTCCACTAGTTTTAGTCTGGAAGCTTCACTGAAACATGTTCAGCATCATAACAAAAGCCAAGCCTCCACTGAGAGGTCAGGGCTACACATGAGGTCCATTGGCTGGTAATCAAACCTGGGTCTCCTGCATGGAAAGTGGGAATTCTACTACTGAACCACCATTACCATAGAATAAATAACCTCCAGAGAATAGATTATAGTGAAAGGATTGATGAATTGTGATATTTATTTTCTTAGTTTTTCTTACTATATTTACATTTTAAACTTGTATATTTTAATTTTCAATAACAGCTGTGTTTAACAACTGGCTTATAAAATTCCTAAAAAAATTAATTTGGCTGTAGCATGTTATTATGAGTTGGTTCTGGCATACTACTACATACATGTGATGATGAAGAATCAGAAGAAACATCTTTAAATCTTTATATCAGTTACACAGAAAATCAATGATAGGTTAGCACTTTTAGTTAGAACAAATGCATTTTAAAGTCTTCACCTTTTTCTGGGGCTATTGATACATTTCCCAGAAAGGCTTGGCTCCAAACAAAAACACCAAATTTTATATTAAAAGCCTCAATAACGTGATTATAATGAGCAGAATTAGCAGCCAACTTTCCTGCACTATGTCTCTGAAAGTTTCAACTCTGTGTGTTGATGGGTCTCAAGGTGGATTTCTTAAGAGGGAGCTTACTGATGAATTCTAATTATGCTGAATTTCATATTCATGATCTAATGCACCTCTATTGTGTGGCATTAAGAAAGTCACTTCCTTTTCCCTGGCAGTATTTCAATCTTCAAAATGTGGATTTCTTACCTTACCAGGATATAGTAAACTATAACAAATTAAATATATATCTATTACATATCCAAAATGCAATTACACCATTAAAAACATATTAATTAAGGAAATTTGTAGGAAACTATGACAACCCATTTTGAACCAAGCCATTTCTTTCTTTTTTAAAAAATAAGGAAAGAAGACTAAAAAAGGAGCAGCCTTGTATTAATCTTTTAAATCTTCTCTCATGGGAAGAAGGAATCATACGACGGTTACCCTGGCACAGAGAAAAGTAGAGAGAGGCAAATGATCCCCAGCCTGCTTCTATTATGCTAGTATTAGGTTCAAATGACATTTTTAAAAGTTATTTTCCAAAAAAGAGTCCCATGGAAACAATAATGATCATTTAATGGGATTCACAGTGGCACAATAAATATCTCTCCTCTTCCCCACTTGAGTCTTGAACTATTTAAGAAAGGCAGTTGGGCATCAAAATATCATTTTACTTTCAGTAGAGATTGTGCCTTTTAACAGACAATAAGGAGACTTTCTAATACTGAACATCACAATAAAATTGACTTACTCACACTATCAAAGCAGAAGGGAACCATTTCAGATGTCTGTCCTGGAACTGTTATTGTTGTTGTCTATTGGCCATATCATTATGATCCACAGGGTTTTCATTGGCTAGTTTTCAGAAGCATATCACCAGGCCTTTCTTCCTTGTCCATCTTAGTTTGAAGCTACTCTGAAACCTCTTTAGCATGATAGCCACACACAGGTGAGGTGGCTATGCTTGAAGTGGATTGGCTGGAAACCACCCCTGGGCTTTCTGCATAGAAAGTGAGATGTCTACAATTGTTACTACCACTGGTCCTGGGACCAGGCCCCTTGATAACTTATAGCATGGGGTATCAAGACAGATACATGCCTCCCAAAAGCAAAAAAGAGAGAGATGAAAGAGCCAGACCTCAGTTTCTCCTAAACTCACCTATCAGATAATTTCCTCCTCTCCATGGGGGACAAGTAGGTAATGAGGCAGAGATAATCCTGGAATGGTATGCTAATGAAACTCCCTCTACATCGAAGGAAATTCCAGAGAGGAGAAAGTTCCTTCTTCCCAAATCCACCCTACTATATTTCCAAATTATTGTTGTAGAATAAAAGGGAGAGGTAGGAGTTGTCTGTGATTGTGTTCTTCCTCAGGGACAAATTTGGAAGCAAGGAAAAGGATACTGCCATACAGTTCAACCTGAATCAATGCCAAACTCTATTAGATGCTCAAATAAGTTGAACAACCTAAGTAAGCCCACACAACTAGCAGCAGTGTATGACTAAAACATGTGCTCTTGGAAAGCAGAGACAATACCTTAATAACTACTTAATAACATATGAGTTAATAACAAGCTGGCATGTGATAAATACTGCTAAATATTTCTGTAAGGACATGGGTAGGAAGGAGAGAAGGGAGAAAAAAGGAAAGGATGAAGGAATGGAGAGAGGAAGGGAGGAATGAAGAGGAAAGAAAGAAATGAATGAAGGAAAAAAAAAAAGAAAGAAATTCAAAGACAGGTTTGTTTAACTCCAAAAACAGGTTCTCTCACTATTCCAGTTATTGCCTAAGTAATGGTGTTATAAAAAGCTTCAAGACTTTTTCAATCTTATTACACAGATAGAAAAGATGTACAATTGAATGATCATACTCTTATTCTTAAGAATAATAAGTCTCTGTAAGGGCAATGTGCTCAGTGTTCCAACTAGCTCAGATATCATACTGGCAGCAGGCTGTGATGATATATAATCTCTCGAGTCCTCAAGCCAGACTAAGAAGAACAAAATGAATGGCTTCTAATGCATAATGGTGTTTATAATCATACTTAAGATCAGCATGTTCTGCCATATATAATCATGTAACTACAAGCTTGCATTAGCATAGTTTAGGCATCGTTTCTCAATACAATATACAGGGCTAGGGTTGTCATTCTTTTGCTGTTAAAATTTATTCTTCTAACATTGACAAGGATAGATAGATAGGATTAATCCCTTTATTTCATTTATTCAAGAGATGATTCTTCATCAAGTCCATGGCTGGATAAGCAAATAATAAATATCCTTAAGAAATCACTGTCAATACATCAGTCAAAAAAATTCAGGTAAATATAGAAATCAATCATGATATTCAAAATGTCTTATCTGCTTGAACATTTTCTATAATTTATGCATTCTATTTATACATTAAAAAACTAAGTCCATTGTAGGTACAATGAACTTAAATACTGAAGTGAAATTTTAAAGGACTTTATATTAAAGGATCAGATACTAAATCACCTTTGTAAACTATGTATTCAATAAATATTTATCTGTCTTTTGTTTGAAGATAGTTGAATAGATGTATCATTGGACCTACATTTTAGATTCTACTCTGTTAATGACTTAGACACATGATGGCTCTCATCTGGGTCTCAATCACTATATTTTGTCCATTAGGATAAGAAGAGCTCACTGTATGAAAACAGAGATCTGGATTAAGTGACCTCTTCACATCCTTTATGACCTTAAATATTGTGATGTATGATTACGTCTAAAACATTGCAATTTCAAACAATTGAGATCCAAGGTAGTGAAGTGGCAAAATTGCTGTTATTATCAATGCTGCCTTTGTGCAACCACTGCAGTTTTAGGAACTGTGTTATCTTCCTCTGACTGTGACTATCAGCTGTGCCAATGTCTGCTGCAGTAATATAAAAGATTATGCCTAAATTAAGCCTGACCCTCTACTTTAGTCAGGTCAGTTTCCTTCAGTGCTAAGAACACTCCACAAATAAGCTGCATTTCAATTTTGTTTTCACAGCACTTACTCAAATTCTATTCAGTTCTGAAAACCCGTATCTTCAGTACTATTAGTTTTTTTACAAATTATTGCAAACTTAATGGTTTACAACAAATTTATTATCTAACAATTCCTTAGGTAAGAAGTCCTACATGATCTTACTGGGCTAAAATCAAGGTGTTGTCATGGCTATGTTCCTTTTTGAAGGCTCTGCAGAATAATCTAGTCCTGGCCCAGAAGTACCTACATTCTTCACCTTGTGGAACACTTCCTCCATGTTCACATCCATCAACACCATATCTTTCTGACTTTTCTTGTATAGTTACATCTTCCTCTGAGAGACAGAAGAAGTTATTGAATTTAAAGAGCCATGTGATTAAATTAGACCCATCTGGATTATTTAGGATACTCTGCCTATCTCAAGGCCATATCCTTAATGACACCTTCAAAGTCCTCTTTGCCTTGTAAGGTAATATAACTGCAGGCTCCAGGGAATAGAATGGGGATATCTTTGGGAGGCAGGTGTTATTTACTCTGTCACCTCTTCCATAACAATTGCCTTAATCACTCCAACTCTCACATATTAAATTGTGCTTGCACTATTGGGGTCAATATGCCAAATAATTTAGCAATTTGTTGACTATTGACTTTTCAAATCTGATGGTTTAAAATGTGGTTTTGTAATTGTAAGTTGTAAAACAGCATATTTTAGTTAAGTAAGGAAAGTTAGGTTACTTCTTTTCTTCTTTTTTTTTTAAAAAAAACCCAGTTTGAGCACGAGAAGGTTTGCACCAGTAAGATAAAATAAAACCCTAAGTTAACCAGAGAGTAAGACACAATATTCAGGACTTACCAATCAGTTCTTATCCATCACTTCAAGATAAGAATCACTTTGTAAGTAATAATCTGCAGGCTACCATTAGATGAAAGGCAAGGACAATGTACATGGGTATATAGTTCTCATAATTTCCAATATGAATATATACCAAATTCATATATCATTAAGAAAATATTTTAATCAGAGAATCTAAAGAACAGTTGAAGAATATTCTAAATACCAAGGGACACTATAATTCAGTATTATGGTTGTTGTTCCCTTACGTTCTTAAAATTACATATGCTAGGATAGAGCATGGAGTATGGGCAAAGTAGTTTTCAGCAATGAAGGCTCACTAATGTCCTTCCTGTTTCATGCCAAAATTTTAGTGCTGTTGTTCTTAGGTCCTGTTGGATCATCTCCAACTCATAGCAACCCTATGTACAACAGAATAAAACACTGTCCAGTCCTGTGCCAGCCTCACAATCCTTGCTATACCTAAACCCATCACTGCAACCACTGTGTCAATCCATCTTGTCGAGGGCCTCCCCCTCTTTTGCTGAAACCTCCACTTTATCAAGCACGAAATCCTTCTCCAGGAAATGATCCCTTCTTACAACATGACCAAAGTAGGTGAGAAGAAGTCTGGTCATTGTTGCTTCCAAGGAGCATTCTGGCCGCACTCTTCCAGGACAGATTTGTTAGTTATTTTAGCAGTCAATGGTACTTTCAAGGAGCTCTGGTGGCATAGTGCCTAAGGCACTTGACTGTTAACTGAAGGTTGGCAGTTCAAACCCACCAGCCACTCCTCGGAAGGAAGATTGGGCAATCTACTTCCGTAGTGATACTGACTCAGAAACGCAAGGAAGGGTTGCTATGAGTCAGAGATGACTTGACAGCACATAACAACAACAACATGGTACTTTCAATATTCTTTGCCAACACCACAACTCAAAAGCATCAACTCTTCTTCAATCTTCCTTATTCATTGTCAAGCCCTCATATGGATATGAGGCAATTGAAAATACCATGGCTTGGGTTAGGCGCACCTCAGTCTTCAAGGAGACATCTTTGCTCTTCAGCACTTGAAAGAGGTCTTTTGAAGGAGATTTGCCTGATGCAATACATCATCTGGTGCCTTGACTGTTGCTTCCATTGGTGTTGATTGTAGAACCAAGTAATATGAAGTCTTTGACAACTTCAGTTTTTTCTCCATTTATCGTGATGCTGCTTATTGGTCTAGTTTTAAGAGTTATTGTTTTCTTTATATTGAGATGTAATTCATACTGCAAACTGTAGTCTCCAAACTTCATCAGCAAGTGCTTCAAGTCATCTTCAGTTTCAGCAAGCCAAGTTGTGTTGTCTGCAGATCACAGGTTGTTAATGAAATGTCCTCCAATCCTGGTGTCATGTTCTTCTTCATATAGTCCAGCTTCTCAGATTATTTGCTTAGCATACAGATTGAATAAGTGTAGTGAAAGGATATAACCCTGACACTCCTTTCCTGATTTTAAACCATGCAGTAGTATCTCCTTATTCTTTTTGAACAACAGCCTCCTGATCTATGTATAGGTTCCTCATGAATACAATTAAGTGTTCTGCAATTCTCATTTTTCTCGCTGTTATCCATAATATGTTATGATCCACACAATTGAATGTTTTTGCATGGTCAATAAAACACAAGTAAAGATTTTCTGGTATTCTTTGTTTTCAGCCAAGATCCATCGGACATCAATAATGATATCCCTGATTCCACATCCTCTTCTGCATCCCCCTTGCATGTCTGGAAATTCTCTGTTATACTGCTACAACCGTTTTTGAATTATCTTCAGTAAGATTTTACTTGCATGCATGACATCATTCAATAATTTCCACATTCTGTGGGATCACCTTTCTTTGGAATGGTTACAAATATGGATCTCTTCCAGTCAGTTGGCCAGATAGCTGTGTTCCAAATATCTTGGCATAGCTGAGTGAGTGCTTCCAGCATGGCATCCATTTGTTGAAACATCTCAATGAGTATTCTGTCAATTCCTGGAACTTTGTTTTTTGCCAATTGCTTCAACACAGCTTTGACTTCTTCCTTCAGAGTACCATTGATTCTTGATCATATGTCACCTCCTGAAATGGATGAACATCAACAAATTATTTTTAGTATAGTGACTCTGTGTATTCTTTTCATCTTCTTTTGATGTTTCCTGAGTCATTCAATATATTGTGCATAGAATCATTCAATTGTGCAACACAAGGCTTACATTTTTTTCTTCAGTTCTTTCAGCTTGAAAAATGCCGCTCGTGTATTGCCTTTTGGTTTTCTAACTCAAGGTCTTTGCACATTTCATAATAACAATTGATTTTGTCTGATTGAGCTTCTCTTTGAAATATTTTGTTCAGCCCTTTTATCCTTTCAATTCTTATACCTGCTTTAGCTATTCTCTTCTCAAGGTTAAGTTTTGGAGTCTTTTCTGACATCCATTTTGGTCTTTTATTATTTCTTTCTTGTCTTTCTTATGACTTTTTGCTTTCTTCATGGATGATGTTCTTGATGTCATCCCACAATGCCTCTGGTTTTTAGTCATTGTTGTTCAATGCATCAGATCTATTCCTTAGATAGTCCTAAATTCAGAATGGATATAATCAAGGGCATATTTTGGCTCTCATGGACTTGTTTTATCTGTCTTCAACTTCAACTTGAACTTGCATATGAGCAGTTGATGATCTATTCCACAGTCAGCTTCTGGCCTTGTTTGGCTGAAGATATTGAACTGCTATGTCACCTTTTGCAACAGATGTAGCCAATCTGACTTTCATGTACTCCATCTGGTGAAATCCAGGTGGATAGCCACAGTTTTTTTTTTTTTGCTGTAAAAACTATTTGCAATGAATAAGTAATTGGTCTTGAAAAATCAAGTCACTGGTCTTGCAAAATTTTATCATGCGATCTCCACTGTTATTTATATCACCAAGGCCATATTTTCCAACTATTGATTCTTCTTTGTTTCCAATTTTTGCATTCCAATCAACAATGATAATCATGCATCTTGCATCTTGATTGCATGTTTAGTCAATTTCAGACTGCAGAAGTTGGTAAAAATATTCAATTTCCTCATCTTTGACTTTTGTTATTGATGTGTAAATTTGAATGATAGTAGTATTAAATGGTCTTCCTTGTAGGAATATGGACATTATCCTATCATAGCAGCATTGTACTTCAGGATGGATATTGAAACATTCCTTGTGATGATGAATGACACACCATTCCTCTTCAATTTGTTATTTCCTTCAAAGTAGATCATATGGTTGCCTCATTCAAAATGACCAAAACCTGTCCATTTCCACTCACTAATGCCTAGGATATTGGTCTTTATGCTTTCCACTTCATTTTTTACAACTTCCATTTTTTCTAGATTCATACTTTGCACATTCCATGTTCCAAAATTAATGGATGTTTTCAGCTGTTTCTTCCCATTCTGAGTCATGTCACATCAGCAAATGGAAGTCCAGAAAGCTTTACTCTTATCCATATCATTAGGGTTGGCTCTACTTTGAGGATGCAGCTCTTCCCCAGTCGTATCTTGGGTGCCATCCAACCTGATGGGCTTATCTTCTGGCACTATATTGTACAGTTTCAGGGCTATTCACATTGTTTTCCATTAATATATCAGACAACGTTTCACTGTTATTCATAAGGTTTTCACTGGCCAAGTAGATGTTGCCTTCCTTCTTCCGAGTCTGTTTTAGTCCAGAAGCTCCACTTAAACCTGTCCACAGTGGCAACCCTGCTGGCGTTTGAAACACTGGTGGCTATCATCCATCCTCAGAACAACATGCAAGCCACCACAGTGAGACAAACTGACAGACAGGTGCATCTCCCTCTCTGTTCCAAAGCACTCTGCTAGCTTCCTGGTTTCCCTTAGCTGTTCCAAACCACTGCCAGCTTGCTTCCTGGTCTCTGGTTTTAGTACTAGTCAACATAAAAAGACAAAGCTATCAACCATCTCTGAAGACACCTGGTTCCTATACAACTTGGTCATGAAAATCTGACTGGCATTGAGAATTTCCCAGATCAATATTTAAATACGATTGAAGAATCACTGATTGCTCAAAAATGGTTTATAGATAGGATAGCATAGTGGCTAAGGCACTTGACTGCTAACCAGAAGGCTGGCGGTTCAAACCCACCAGCCACTCCTCGGAAGGAAGGTTGGGCAATCCTACTTCCGTAGTGATACTGCCTCGGAAACCCAAGGAGGGGTCGCTATGAGTCAGGGCTGACTCGACGGCACATAACAACAACAACAGATAGGATAAAATAGGTAAAGCAAGCAAAAAAAAAAAATATTGCTTCTAATGTGAATAGTAGAAAATATGATAGAATCAATTTCTTAATAATTTGGTGTATGGGGTTGTTTGTTGTTGTTGTTGTTATGTGCCATAGAGTTGGACTGACTCATAGTGACCCCTCCTTGGCTTTCCAAAGCAGTATCACTATGGAAGTACATTGCCCCATCTTCCTTCCAAGGAGTTACTGGTGGGTTTGAACCACCAGCCCACTGGTTAGCAGTCCAGTGCCTTAGGCACTACACTACCAGAGCTCCCACGGGGTTGTTAGAATGATGTTATTTGATTTGAAGACATAGAGCCCAAAGTACTCAACTACAAAGTGACTGAGTCTTATTTATACCCACAAAGTCTGAATTTAAAATTCCATAAAATATTAAAGCAAATATATTCACATTTTAAGAGTTCTGGTAGTGTAGTGCCTAAGGCACTTGACTGCTAACCAAAAGGCTGGCAGTTTAAACCCACCAGCCACTCCTGTGAAGGAAGATTGGGCAATCTACTTCCCTAATGATACTGCCTCAGAAACTCAAGGAGGGGTCGCGATGAGTAGGGTCTGACTCGACAGCATGGTAACAACATATTCACATTTAATTTATTAAATGCTTTAAGAAACTTGATACAATTAACAATAGTACTTTCTGTGTATATAATTCTTTCTCCAACAATGATATATTTGCAATCAGTAAGACAATAGATAACATCTGGATATAACCTGTAGGAAATAAGAATGTTTTTATCATATTTTATAGTAAACAACTTTAAAACAGAAAGGGCAAGATATATTTATTTTATATTTTTTCTTCACATATGAACATCCTATTAGTAAATATGACTCTATGACACTTCAACTCAGAAGCCAAAATAAACAGGAACCATAGGATAGAAAATAAATAAATACAACTATAATTCTGTGAATGATGCCTTTGAAGAGAAATGTATTTATATTCCACAATCCCTATATATCATGAAAATGAATTATATTTTTACTCATAAGAGTAAAATAAAAATAGATTAACTAGAGGACATGAAAACTTAGATTTAACAGAAAAAAAAATCCATATCTTTTCTGATGAATTGATCTGGAGTGAGCCCAATGAAAAGTTTTTCAAAATTCAAATTGTTCTCTAGAGATGCTAGGGGTTCCTTTTCATTTTCTTCCTTGCTGTATCATTGTTCTAGGAAAAAATAATATCTTTGTTTTTTACTAAGACTTAAAATAAAGGAGAAAAGACTAGTGAGCCTGTCTCTCAGAAGTAATGGTGAAGTGATAAATGTCATTTGCCATCTCAGAGGGGTAATGAGACCGGTACTGCAAGAATGTTGTGTGTTTTGTAATTTTTATTTGCTTGCTACTTTTATTGATCATAATAACAATAATTTTGGGGCCTCTAATTATTTTGATCATTTATTTATTCATTAAGAATGTTTCATTGGAGTTCCTAATAGCACTCTAAGCACTGGCAGTGATCAAAGTGGACTTAGTTCTTGCTCTCACCAAACCTCTGTCCCAAGAGGAAAAGACAAATGATAGACATCTAAGCAAATACATGCTAAGAGATTTTTAAGTGGTAAAAATTCTACAAATAAAATTTTAAAAAGGTAATATAGTAGAGAATGTCAGTCAAGGAAGGGTATACTAAGAAGAGGGAGACTGTATGAACAGAGGAATGCTTTGTGAGATTAACAGTTTAGTTGAGAATCAATTATACAATTAATCCCACTAATATTGATTGATAATATGCATACCAGATATTGCTCTAAATTCTTGGCATATATCAGAGAACTAAGTGGGTGAAATCTCTACCTTCATGGCTGCAAAAACGGCATGGGGGCAACATCCTAGTCTGACCTCCTCTAACTTTATGGGAAGGAGACAGAATCACCACTAACAACCCAAAGCCTATTCCTATGAGTCCAGTCAAGCCACCACCCTCCAAACTTTTTACCACTTCTGACACCAACCGTCCTTACCACAGCACTCACTACTTCTTTGCTGGGCTTGAAAATTCATTGCAATGGCCACACAGCACTCACAGGCCATAGTCATGATTGTGGACTTTATTAGGGAAGTAATAGTTTACAATTCAGGTTCAGGAACACACTCAGGATACCATTCTTCAGTCAGGACAGTCTCTCCTTTGCTATGCCCTGAGGCACACTTGTCTGGCCCTTGGCCTCTTGACCAGGCTCTGCCCTAGTTAGGCAAATGCTACAATGCCCTTTTAGCTCTGCCAATAGGTACACCTAGGTTCACCCCACTCTGCTAGCAAGTCTTCTACCCACAAGCACTCAGCTTTCTCCCTCCATGAGATGGTAAGCCTGCCACTCTGTCTTGTGCTGGCCTATGGGTTTTGTTGCTGCTGTTGTTTCTCCACGATCTCTCTGCCAATTTGCTGTATAGGGATCTTAGGTCCAAGGACAAACTCCACTCTTGGCTTCTCTCTCATAAAGGCAGTGAGATGCACCACCCCCCTCTTTCTGCCTCTGAGAAGGCTCATTCTAAGCCTAGTGGAAAAAACTGATCAAACCTCACATTAGGTTCCATACCATTTATTTCTATGATTCCACTCCAACCAAGGCACTGTCTTTCTTATTTACATTACTAACAAGCTACCCAATCTCTTTCACAAGCATCTTACATTTGCATAGTTCCATTCACTCATCTACAGGGAGTCACAAAGAACATGGTTAAAAGAGTATTGAATACCAAGTAATTCACCAGAAAATAAGGGCATTTAAAATTTAGTTAGTATAACATGTTTAAATGTTATACTATATATGTTATACTATATATATATATATACTATATATATATGTTATTATATATATATTATATATTAAATATATATATATATATATTTTATACTATATATATGTTCATCCTACTTAGGACTTTGTGTACTCCTCCAATATGTAAAAACTCCTTCAGTACCTCTTAAAATATCGATAGTCCTCTATTTTGCTTATTATTCCCAAGATATTTCATGAGAATTATTTGGTGTTTCTTATTCTATTCACTATACTTCAACTACTCTTTCATATTTTCCATTTTCCTTCCATTTTGTGCAATTTCTCCCAGATGTTTCTTCTAATCCACCAATTCACCATCTCTTGGCATCTACTTTAATTTGATAGATACCTGTTTCTAGACATAAATTTCATTTTACAATACGTGCTTTTTAGTTGTTGCTTTTTTTTTTTTTTTTAGTAATGTGTCTGTTAAATATCTGTTGTTGTTAGGTATGTCAAGTTGGTTCTGACTTTTGACCATATGGATGAAATCCATGATCTTGTGAAGGAAACACTGACCAGTTTTTCATCATCCTCACAATTGTTGCTATATTTTACCCATTATTGCAGCCAGTGTGTCAATCCATCTCATTGGGAGTTTTCCTTTTTTTTTTTTTTTTTTGCTGACCTTCTACTTTACCATGTATGATATTCTTTTCCAAGGACTTATCTCTCTTGATAACCGGTCCAAAGTACATGAGACTAAGTCACCATCCTTACTTCTAAGCAGCATTCTGGCTATATTTCTTCCAAGACAGATATATACTTTCTTCTGGCAGTCAAGGGCATATCCAATATTCTGCACTCATATCATAATTCAAAGGCATCAAATTTTCTTCCAGCTTTCACATGCAATGAAACAGTTGAAAATACCATGACTTATTTCAGGGGCACCTTAGTCCCCAAGTTACATCTTTGCTTTTTAGCACTTTAAAGAAATCTTTTACTGCAGATTTGTCCAGCCAAGTATGTCATTTGATAAGCGTAGTGGTTCAAATCCACCAGCCACTCCTTGAAAGGAAGATTGAGTAATCTACTTCCATAGTGCTACTGCCCCAGAAACCCAAAGGGGTCGCTATGAGTCTGATCCGACTTAATGGCAGTGATTTTGGTTTGGATTGGTCTTCTTTGATCATTGATTGTGGATACAAGTAAAATAAAATTATTGAGTACTTCAAACTTTTCCTCTTTTATCATAATGTGGCTTATTGGCTAAATTATGAGGATTGTTTCTTTTTCATTATATTGGGATGTAATCCATACTGAAAGCTATCATCATTTATCTTCCTTAGTAAGTGCTTCAAGTCCTCTTCCGTTTTCAGCAAGCAACTTTGTGTTATTTGCATATCACAGGTTGTTAATGAGTCTTCCTCCAATCTTGAGGCAGTATTCTTTTTCATATAGACTAGTTTCTTGGATTATTTGCTCAGCATACAGATAGAATGAGCATGGTGAAAAAATTCAACCTTAACACACACCTTTCCTGATTTATAACCATACAGTATTAACTTGTTCTATTTGAACAACTACTTCTTTGTCTATGTACAGGTTATGAATGAACATAATTAAGTGTTCTGGAATTCCCATTCTTTGCAATGTTATCCATAATTGATTTTGATTTACACAGCTGAATGTCTTTCCATAGTCAACAAACCACAGATAAATATCTCCTTGGCATTCTCTTCTTTCAGCCATAATCCATTTGACATCAGCAATGTCATCCCTTATTCCAAATCTTCCTCTGATTTAGCTTGAATTTCTGACACTTCCCTGACAATGTACTATTGCAAATGTTTTTTAATTATCTTCAGCAAAATTTTGCTTGTGTGTGATAGTAATGATATTGATCTGTAATTTCCACAGTTTGTTGAATTCAAAGAATACTTATATATTCTTAAATGGTAAATTTACTGGGTTGAATAACATTGCCTCAAAACTCATTTTTTTCCAAAAGCCTCAGAATATGACCTTATTTGGAAATAGGATCATTGAAGACTTAATTGTTTAAGTTAAGATGTGATCACAGTGGAGTAGAATAGTATTTTAATTCAATATGACTATTGTCCTCAGTGAAAGAGGAGAAGAAATAGAGGGAGAGAGAGGGAGAGAGAGCGATATGTAGACATTATTTGACAGTAGAGGTAAAGATTGGAGCCACGGTTCTGTAAGACAAGGAATACCAACGATTGACAAAAACAACAGAAGCTAAGAGGAAGACATGGAACTCCTTTTCCCCTAGAGCCTTCAGAGAGAGTAAGGATATCTTGATTTTGGACTTTTAGCCTCCAGAGAACTATTGGAGAATACATTTCTGTCATTTTAAGCCATTCAGTTTGTGGTAATTTGTTATAGCAACACCAGAAACCTAATATAGTAAGCAATAAAAAATTACATAAAAATATGGTAAAAGGCTTGTAATTTTTGTGGAACATACACTGGCCAGTATATGAGAGAGTGCAGTTAAAATGAGGTCTGAGAGATAGCTAACAGCCAGGTCATGTTTCAAGTCAAGGCTTATTGTGATTTGATTTATGTTTAGGAAGTTTGGTTATATGGAAATGGGAGAGAGAAACAATGGGAAGAAGAGAATAGTGACAGGATGCTGTTTTAAAATTGGATTGTTATACTGAAAATGAAGACAAATAAGAACTGGTCCTCAGCATATGCCAGCCACTGTTCATAGCTTTCATACTTTAGTAAACCTACTCTTCACTTATTGACATAGTTAGGTTCCAAAGACCAGATTGCTATGTGAAAACTGGCATTATGTGAAATGGAGGATGAACACATCAGATCACAAAATGGAGAATGACTACATCATTACATAACCACCAAATTATGTTATTATATAACTGCTGAATTACATCATTACATAACTGCCAAAAAACTGAGAATCATGACCCATGCAAGTTGACATACAATCTTAACCATCTCTGCCAATGTTGCTCTCATCTCACGCTTTGGTGTTCATTACTGCTAGATATATGTTGTTAATGAACAAAATAGTCAAATAATAGATTTTTTACTATTGTTGTAAATGGGAGATGTCAGATAACAAGATAGTTGATAAATGAGGAGTAGGTGTATATTGGATCTTCACAGCAATAAAAAAAACTCACTGCCATTGAGTAGAATCCAACTCATAGTGACCTCCATTGATTTTCCAAGTCTGTAAATCTTTACAGAAGTAGATCACCCCATCTTCCTTTGATGGAGCAGCTGGTGGATTTGAACTGCTGACCTTTTAGTTACCAGCCAAATGCTTTATCCACTGTGCCACCAGAGCATTATTTCAACTTTTCAGGTGTAGAAACTGAGGCAAAATCATACTTTTTATATTTTCACAGCTGCTACATGGCATGAACAGTCTTTGACCAACGTCTATAATTTAGTGGTTCTGCATAAGGAAGGAAAAGATAATGAACAAGTAAACAAATAAATGACAAAGTATATTCAGATTGTGATAACTTTTATGAAAGGAAAAAAAAAATCAGGATAATCACGAGAGACCAGTGGCAAGGGTGATGATAATTTAGCAAGTTACAGTTTGGAACAGGTTGATACAGGGACAGGTATGTGCAAATCTAGTGAAAGAATGGTTATTATGAGGATGGGCAAAGGAAACGTTTGTAAAGCTTGTAGCATAAAGTTGGGTCATTTTAAGGAGGACTTAATTTGTTTACTTCTCTCCATCTGTAATGAGCAGCATCCTAGTCTGAGCTATTCTATTAATTTCCTGTCTTATCTCTGAATCTGTTAGTCATAAAATCCTAAAAAAGAAAATGATCTATCTCTTTGGCTTCAGGAACAACAAGGGGGTGGAGTAGTTGTTTGTACATGTGTTCTTGGGGAAGCAACAACATTGATGCAGAGACTAGGCACCAGTCTACAGCCAGGTTTGATGAGGAATTCATAGAAAGATAACATGTGAAAGCTACTGAGAATAAGTGGCAAATATCTACCTCAGAAGGAGAGCAGAGGGAGGCAGCGAAGTTCTGAGAATGAAGTCTGGGCTTCAACACTATTTCTTCATGAATAAATGAATGGCCCTTATGTGATTTGTGTCCATCTTAAATAATATCAATAATTTTTAAGTTATCTATTTGGGTCATTATTTTTGTGGTACAAATCAACATGCTCCTAAAAAATTAGTGTGTCTGAGTAATGTAACTTTATTTTTTCTCTTTTGCCATGCTTTACTTTAGGAAGTGAATGGTATTAGGAAAAGGCATATCAAGCAATGAAAAGTCTGTCCTAGTTCACATTTAAGAAAATCTCAATATATTTTAAATTTCAGAAAAGGTACATATTTATGGAAGTAATCTAGGAGTATACAGCTAAAAGCATGTGCAACCACTCCCCATGCCCCACCAAAACAAACTCCAGATATTTCTTTCTGGCAATCTTTTAGTGACTGGTACTAGTCAACCTGAGCATTTCCTGGCCCAGTCTTATGAAAATCCTAAAGAAACTAAAAAATCACCAGTTGACATGATAGATGACAGGACTGTGAAACAGTGTTTGCTTAACTGCTGTGGCTGCAATAATTTTCATTCAGTGATAAAACTATGAGTCTATATCTAAGAATATCTTATTCAATGTTTATCAGCTATAAAACCAAACACAATATCGTCTCTCATCAATAGTGCTACAGAAAGAAAAATAAACTGTCTGGATAAGGGGAATGGAAGCCTTACCACAAACTAAAGCCCTGGCACTCTGCCCAGAACTCTGTGTTCATGAAAAAAAAAAAAAAAAAGAAAAAAGCACACTTATTCTTTTCCTTGTGCAGGATGAGTATAATAAGAAATTCTACCATACCATAGCAATAGCTCACATTCTGGGGTCTAAATGCCAGAGTTCAAATCCCCTGTGTGATTCTTACTCATTAGATGAACCTGTATAAAATCATACAAAGCCTCAGTTTCCTCATCAATAAATGGCAATAATAATTTTACCCCTGTTAGAGATATGTAAGGCTTAAAGGAGGATAACATGTGAATGCTTCACAATTGTATGTGACCCAAAGTAACAATGTTCAAAGCACTCTCTTAATATGAGACGTAGAATAAGTAATTAAATTATCATTCTGAAATGGGACAGTTACTGTTTACTGATCTGAGTACCAGACTTCTGACTAAAATTATCTGTGGGACCTC
Source organism: Orycteropus afer afer (assembly GCF_000298275.1). NCBI lineage: Eukaryota > Metazoa > Chordata > Mammalia > Tubulidentata > Orycteropodidae > Orycteropus > Orycteropus afer. The sequence continues at coordinate 3,291,504 of NW_006921746.1, read as the reverse complement.
ATCCAATATATATGAGTATTTTTTTAATGGTATGTGATTTTTTTGAAATCCAGGGTCCTATAAACTGAACTGAAATCATATGGCATAACTTACACACTAGAAAACTGTTAACTCAGACATAAGTATGTGTTTTAACAATCTACAAATACTATTTAATAAAGCACTTACATTGATTTTATGTTTCTCCTTTCTTGAAATAACGGGGTATTTTAGCCAGGAATCTCTGAGGTATACCTCTCTTCTGGTTATATTTATGTGTGCATTTTTCATTATGGAATCCTGTGTTGTCCAGAATACACTCCTAAGTATTCAATTCATTCTTAGAATGTTTTAATATCAATTTATGCAATTCTTTAGTACTTCCATCTTCAAAAACTACACTGTTCAACTAGAATATAAGAAGAATTTTCTCTCTTTCAGCACTTTCTCTGTGAAATGCTATCTATGAATGTTTAGCCATATTACACTGGATATATCCCAGGGAATGACTAGTCCCTTTATTTGCAAGGTACCACAGAGCTCTTATGGTATAATGCCAAATGTACTTGACTGCTAAATGGAAGGCTTGCAGTTCAAACCCACCAACCACTCCTCGGAAGGAAGATTGGGCAATCTACTACCGTTGAGATACCACCTCAGAAACCCAAGGAGAAGTCACTATGAATCAAATCCAATTTGAAGGCAGTGAGTTTGGGTTTTGTTTTGGTTTATGGTGTCTGCACATTATCTCTTGGATTAGAAATCTAGATTCTATAATCTCACATCTAGGACATAATGAGAATGGGAGTAATTTTTATTGTCATTTTATTTTTGGTAAGAACATAGCTATTTTCAGGTGGGAATAACATCTAGGTACTTAATGTGTTACGTTGGAGGGAAAAATTGACTTTGCTCTAAAGAAATTATTCATTTTCATAGCCATACAATGTACAACTAGCATGCATCAAAGTTTTTCCTGAAGTCACTAAGAATTTAAATTTTTAATCACTTATTTCCCAATTTTAGTTTGGTGTTTAGGTTGTGCTTTCACTTATGTGGAACTCTGGTGGTGTAGTGGATAAGGCATTTGACTGCTAAACTGAAAGTCAAACCCACCTGCTACTCCACAGAAGGAAGATGGGGTGATCTACTTCCTCCATAAAGATTTACAACCTCAGAAACCCAATGGGTGTCACTATGATTTTTCACCTGTGTTGTAATAATTGATCTGCATAAACACCCAGTGAGAGGGAATGGGCAATATAACTCTAAGGAGAAAGCAAGGTTTGAATAACCCCTGGATATGACTCTTCTGTAAGAAACGAACCAAGAGTAGGACCCAAATGTAGATCTGTATCCAGAACTTGTTCCATATGTCACAATTACTTCTTCCCATGCACTCTTCATTGAATACCAGTTAGTTCACGATATACTCAATTTTTAATTCCACAAAATAAAGCTTGCCAGAGATATTCTTTTTTTTTATCTTTTGTTGTTTTTGTTATGTTGTTGTTGTTATGTGCAGTCGAGTCAGCCCCCGACTCATAGAGACCCATCCTTGTGTTGCTAAGGCAGTATCACTACGGAAGTAGATTGCTCAAACTTCCTTCCGAGGAGTGGCTGGTGGGTTTGAACTGCCAGTTCAGAAATTTTATATGACCTTTTACAGATTTGGGCACATAGTAAGTAAATAATATTTGCTCTTATTATTCTTACATAGGGATAAATATAAGTAATAAAGCACAAAATACAGTATTATTTCTATAAAACTCCTTGCTCGTTATGATGATGCCTAGTGTAAATTGGGAGGGAGGAAGCAGTTTGATAAAAAGAAATAAACTGGGCTTTACACTCAAGGAGACATGGGCTCAATTGGAGCCTGCCTTTTATTAATTGTTTGACCTTGGCAATCCCTTTACTCTTTCTGATCTTTAGTTTCTTCCTTGTAAAGTGAGGATTATGACATGTAATTGGAGAACTTGTTTTGTCTATTATAGAGCATATAAAGCATCTAAAAATGGCAAAGCACACAGCTCATAGTAAAAAAAATATTTAACATTATGAAAATTAATTGATGATGATATATTTCAGAAACCAGAAAGCTTTTCCAAAGTCACACATACACAAAAGCCATTGTTAGGCCTAGTAAAAGCCATGTGTCATAAGATTTTTGTTTAGTTAACTCTAATCAGTTCAGCAACCAAGTGTGCTTACCTCTAAGAAAGTTCAGTAGAATACATTCTATGTATTACAGAGAATTCAAGCTCAAGGATATATTACATACATATATCCTTTAGGGAAAAACACTATATTGGTGGTAAATCAATGATAGAAAATTACACTCTATCATTTATTATCATAATTGAAAAAAATAAACCAAAGAAAATGTACATATTTCTAGTATATAACCATATAATCTTTTTAAACAGCACTCAACTTGTCTATAAAACAAATATATCATGTCAATAAATAGTCACCAATGTGTTGATGTTGTTATCCCATAATTACAGAAGGAAAGCAAATTCTAAAACAAGGCAATATTTTGACTTTGATAAGAGATTTGGAACTCAATATTATTCTGTGAAGATTGTGAATTATTGACTTAAGTACAGCTACCAATACACATGGGAGGTCTAGTGGCATAGTGCCTAAGACATTTGACTGCTATCCAGAAGGCTGGTAAATCAAACCTACCAGCCACTCCTTGGAAGGAAGAGTGGGCAGTCTATTTCTGTATAGATACTGTCTTGGAAACCCAATGAGGGGTCACTATGAGTCAGAATCCACTCAAGGACAGTGAGTTTGTATTTTTGGTTTGGGGGCTGATGTGCATTCTAGGAAGAAAGTAAAGTCATTGCTACTAACTTTATTATTTGATGAATCAATGACTCATCTCAGCCTTGAACATGAGGGGTGTATGCTAGAAAGCTAGAAAATTGGACATTATGAGGCAATTCTTTTACTTTTTAAATAACTAACAATAATCTCTTATCTCCAAATATGTGCTCCACCTAAGATGCTATAAACCAGGTGTCCCTCACAGAAAGGAAGGAAGGCTCTCTGCCATGGAAGGGTCATTTGGGATTCCCTTCTGCAAGAAAAACAGGTAAAGAATTTTGGCATTGCTTGGATTCAACAGACTCACTGTTATTCATGAGAAGGTTCAATTGAGGCATTACAACTGTACTATAATTTTCAAGGGAGCTCTGGTAGCATAGTGCCTAAGGCACTTGACTGTTAACCAGAAGGCTGGTGGTTCAAACCCACCAGCCACTCCTCGGAAGGAAGATGGGGCAATCTGTTTCCATAGTAATACTGCCTCGAAAGCCCAAGGAGGGGTCGCTATGAGTCGGGTCTGACTCCACAGCACATAACAACAATAACAACAATAATTTTCAAATCATGTTGATCTCTGTGAGCATTATAATCTTCTCTCACTAATTTCTTCAAATATACATATATGTATGTTGTTATTTTAGATGTAATCTTGTTGGCTGTGACTCATAATGACAACATGTACAACAGAACAAAACACTGCTCAGTTCTGCACCATCCTCATAATCCTTGCTAAGGTCGAGTTCATCATTGCAGTTGTTGTGTTAATCCATCTTGAGGGAATCTCTTTTTATGCTTACTCAGTATTTTACCAAGCATGATATTCCTCTTCAGGAAAACAGTACCACTGACAACACGACCAAATACACAAGACAATGTCTGACCATTCTAGCTTCTAATGAGCCTTCCAGTTGCACTACTTCCAAGACAGATTTGTTAGTTTTTCTGGAAATCCATGGTGTTTTTAGTATTCTTCACCAATACCGCTATACAAAGGAATAAATTCTTCTTTGGTCTTTCCTATTTACTGTCCAAAGGAGCTCTGGTGACATAGTGCCTAAGGCATTTGACTGCTAACCAGAAGGTTGGAGGTTCAAACTCACCAGCCACTCCTCAGAAGAAAGACTGTGCAATCTACTACAGTAAAGATTTATCACCTCAGAAACCCAAAGAGGGTCACTATGAGTTGGAATCGACTTAATGTCACTGAATTTTTTTTTTTTTTTTTTTTTTTATTATCCAACTTTTAAATGCATATAAGACAAGTGAAAACACCAAGGCTTGGGGTGTTGTTTTTAGGTGCTGCCAAGTCATCTCTGACTCATAGCAACCCTATGTAAAACAGAATGAAGCACTGTCCAGTCCTGTGCCAGCCTCACAGTCCTTGCTATACTTGAGCTCACCATTGCAGCTCCTGTGTCAATCCATCTTGTTGAGACCCTTCCCCCTTTTTCATTGACCCTCCACTTTACCAAGCATGATATGCTTCCTCAGGTAATGGTCCCTTCTGACAACATGACCAAAGTAGGTCAGATGAAGTCTAGCCATTCTTGCTTCAAAGGAGCATTCTGGCTGCACTTCCTCCAGGAGAGATGTGTTCTTTTGGCAGTCCATTGTACTTTCAGTATTCTTCACCAACAGCACAACGCAATAGCATCAACTCTTCTTCGGTCTTTCTTATTTATTGTCCAGCCCTCACAAGCATATGAGGCAATTAAAAATACCATGGCATGAATTAGCACACTTTAGTTTTCAAGAAGACATCTTTGTTCTTCAAGGTTTGAAAGAAGTCTTTTCCAGCAGATTTGCCCAGGACAATGCATCCTGTAATTTCTTGATCACTGCTTCCATTGATGTTGATTGTGGAACCAAGTAATATGAAATTCTTGACAAATTCAGTTTCTTCTCCATTTATCCTGATGCTGTTTATTGGTCCAGTTGTGAGGATTTTTGTTCTTTATGTTGAGATGTAATCCACACTGTGGACTGTAGTCTTTAATCTTCATCAATAAGTGCTTCAAATCATCCTCACTTTCAGCAAGCGAAGATGTGCCATCTTCATATCACATGCTTTTAATGAGTTTGTACAATCCTGATGTCATGTTCTTCTTCATATACTCCAGCTTCGCTCAGCACAAAAATAGAATAAGCATGATGAAGGGATATGTCCCTGATGCACTCCCTTCCTGATTTTAATACATGCAGTATTTCCTCTTTTTATTTGAACAATGGCCAGCTGGTATATGTACAGGTTCCTCATGAGTACAATTAAATGTTCTGGAATTCCCATTCTTCTCAATGTTATCCATAATTTGTTATGGCCCACACAATCAAATGCTTTTCCACAGTCAATAAAACAGAGACCAACTTCTCTCTAGTAATCTTTGATTAAAGCCAAGATCCATTTAACCTGAGAGTTAATATCCCTTGTTCCATGTCATCTTCTAAATCCAGCTTGCATTTCTGAAATTCTCTGTCAATATACGCTGAAACCATTTTTGAATTATCTTCAGTAAGATTTTACTTGCATGTGATATTAATGATAGAGTTTGATAATGTCCATGTTTTGTAGGATCACCTTTTTTTGGAATGGGTACAAATATGGATCTCTTCCACTCAGTTGATCAGGTAGCTGTTTTCCAAATTTCTTGGCTTAGCTGAGTGAGTGCCTCCAGCACAGCATCCATTTGTTGAAACATCTCAATGGGTATTCCTTCAATTCCTGGAGACTTGTTTTTTGCCAATTCCTTCAGTGAAGTTTTGACTTCTTCCTTCAGTACCATGGGTTCTTGATCATATGCCACCTGCTGAAATGGATGAATATCAACCAATTCTTTTTGGTACAGTTACTCCGTGTATTCCTTTCATCTTTGATGTGTCTTGAATCACCCAACATTTTTCCCGTAGAATCTTTCAATACTACCACTAGAGGTTGAAGATTTTCTTCAGTTCCTTCAGCTTAAGAAATACCAAGTGTGTTCTTCCTTTTAGATTTTAGAACTCCAGGTTTTTGCACATTTCATTATAATAGTTGATTCTTTTTTCTTCTTGTGCTGCTCTTCGTAATTTTCTCTTTAGCTCTTTTATCTTGTCATTTCTTCCATTTGTTTTAGATACTCTCCTTTCAAGGACAAGTTACAGAGTCTTTTCTGGCATCTATTTTGGTATTTTCTTCTTTTCCTGTCTTTTTAATGAACTTTTGTTTTTTTCATGGGTGATGGTCTTCATGTTATCTCACAATTCTTCTGGTTTTCAATCGTTGGTGTTCAATGCAGCAAAGCTATTCTTTAAATGGTCTCTAAATTGAGGAAGTATATAATCAAGGTCATATTTTCACTCTTGTGGAATTGTTTTAATTTTCTGCAGCTAATGTGAACTTGCATATGAGCAGTTGATGTTCCATAGTCAGCTCTTGGCCTAGTTTTGGCAATAGATATTGAGCTTCTTCATCACCTCCTGCCACAGGTGCATTTGATCCAATTCCTATGTACTCCATTTGGTGAAGTCCACATGTATAGCCATCATTTGTGCTGTTGAAAAAGGGTATTTGCAATGAAGAGGTCATTGGTCTTGCAAAATTCTATCATGCAACTTCCAGTGTTATTTATATCACCAAGGCCATATTTTCCAATTACTAATGATGCTTCTTTGTTTCCAACTTTGGGATTGCAATCATCAATGATAATAAACCCATCCTGATTGCATGTTTGCTCAATTTCAGACTGCAGAAGTTGGTAAAAAACTTCAATTTCCTCATCTGACTTTGGTGGTCATTGTGTAATTTTGAATAGTAGTAGTATTAACTGATCTTCCTTGTAGGTGTATGGATATTATCTTATCACTGACTGTATTGTATGTACTTCAGGATGGATCTTGAAACATTCTTTGTGATGATGAATGCCACACCCTTCTTCTTCAATTTGTAATTCCCTGTGTAGTAGATCATATGGTTGTCCAATTCAAAATGGCCAAACCAGTCCATTTCAGCTCATTAATGCATAGGATATTGATCCTTATGCATTCCATTTCATTTTTGATAGCTTACAACTTTCCTAGATTCATACTTCATACATTCATTTTTCAGCTCATTAATGCATAGGATATTGATCCTTATGCATTCCATTTCATTTTTGACAACTTCCAATTTTCCTAGATTCATACTTAGTACACTCCATGTTCCGATTATTAATGGATGTCTGTAGCTTTTTATTCTCATTTTGAGGCTTGTCACATCAGCAAATGGAGGTCCTGAAAGTTTTACTCCCCTTACATCATTAATGTTGGCTCTAATCTGAGGGGGCACCTCTTCTCTAGTCATATTTTGAGTATTTTCTGACCTGAGAGGCTCATCTTCTGGCACTATACAGACAACGTTTCGAGGCTATTCATAAAGTTTTTCAGTAATATAGCAGATAGTGTTTCACTGGAATTCATAAGGTTTTCACCAGCCAGTTCTTTCAGAAGTGGATGGCCCCTTCCTTCTTCTGAGCCTGTCTTAGCCTGGAAGCTCCTCTGAAACTTGTTCATCATATGTGACCCTACTAGTATTTGAAATACCAGTGACATAGCCTCCAGCCTCACAGCAACACACAAGCCACCACTGTATGACAAACTGATAGACAAGTGGTGGATGGCTTGGGTTAGACACATCTTAGTCTTCTTTGCTCTTTAATACTTTAAAGAGGACCCTTGTAGCAAATTATCCCAGTGTAATATGACGTCTAATTTCTTGACTGGTACTTCCATGCATGTTGATTGTGGATCCAAGTAAAATGAAATCCCTGACAAGTTCAATCTTTTCTCCTTTTACCATGATGTGGCTTATTAGGCCGTTTGTAAGGATTTTCATTTTCTTTCTCTTGAAGTGTAATCCACACTGATTTTCAGCAATAAGTGTTTCAAGTCATCTTCACTTTCAGCAAGCAAGGTTGTGTCATCTGCATATTTCAGGTTGTTATTTATTTTTCCTCCAATACTGCACCATAGTTTTCTTCATACAGCCCAGCTTCCTGGATTAGTTTGCTCAGCATACAGATTGAATAAGTATGCTGAAGGAATACAACCTTGACACACTTCCTTTCTGATTTTGAGTCCTGAAATTCCCATCTTTTGCAATGCTATCTGAGGTAGTTAAAAATATGTGTCAACTTGGCTGAGCCTGGTTTTGAGTGGCTGGGCAGCTGAATGTGGTTATTCCTCATGGTGAGATTAGTAATCAACTCCATAATGGAATCTACTGCTGCAGCTGATTAGTTGCCTAAGGATGTGGTCTGCTTCCAGTGTATAAGAAACAGCTTTGAGGAAGATCTCTAACTTTGGCATAGTTGAATCCTTCATGTAGCCAAGATATTATCCAGCAGCCTGTCATGCTCTCTGCCAATCTTGGGACTGTTCATGGGCCTGAATTAGTGGCCGGCAGTGCAGTTTGATAATTTTGTGACTGCGTCATTGTACTTGTTAACTTGGGTTTGTCATCCTCGGCAGGCAGCACCTGCCTGAGTGAAGAGACCCCTCTGGCTCCCATGGGCTGGGACCAAGAGGCAGAGTTGAAATCCAAGGTCGAAGGGCTTTCCTGACACTTTGAACTCAGACTTCTAGCCTCCTAATTTGTAAAAGTATAAACTCCTGTTTGTTAAAACGAGCCATGTGTGGTATTTTCTGTTAAAGTGACAAGAGAACCAAAACACTGTTCATAATTTGTTATACGTAGTCTACAAAGTTGAATTCCTTTACATAGTCAATAAAATAGGTAAACATCTTTCTTGTGTTCTTTCCCTTCAGTCAAGATCCATCTGACATCAACAATTGTATCTTTGTTTCTATGTCCTCTTCTGAATCCAGCTTGAATTTCTGGTAGTTTCCTGTCAACATTTT
>NW_006921746.1:3280071-3281794 GCF_000298275.1 Orycteropus afer afer | reverse complement strand
GGGTTCATATTTGTTGTCTGTACTGCCCATGTAACTCTCTCTGTCTTTCTCATCCTCAATGCTGCCATATTGGTCACTCACATTTGGTACATTGCCCTTCTCTTCACCCAAATCAACATTTTGCTATAACACTTTTTGACTTTTCTTTAACAAAATTTACTTGCATGTTATATTAATGATATTGTTCTATAATTTCCACATTTTGTTGAATCACCTTTCTTTGGAATGTGCACAGATATCTGTCTCTTGTAGTTGGGTGACCAGGTATCTGTCTACCAATTTTCTTGGCATAAAAGAGTAAGCACCACCAGTGCTTCAACCATTTCTTGAAATATCTCAATGGTTATTCTGTCAATTTCTAGAGACTTATTTTTTGTGAATTCCTTCAATGCAGCCTGGACTTTTTCTTTCAATACAATTGGTTCTGATCACATGCTACTTCCTAAAATAGTTGAACATCAACCAATTCTTTTTGTTACAGTGACTCTGTGTATTCCTTCCATCTTCTTTCGAGGATTCCTGCATCATTCACTATTTTGCGGATACAATATTTCAATATTGCAACTCAAGCCTTGAAGTTTTTCTTCAGTTCTTGCAGCCTGAGAGCTGCTGAGTGTATTCTTCTCTTCTGGGTTTCTAACACCATGTCTTTTCATATTTCATTACAATATTTTACTTTGTCTTTTTACACTGCCCTTTGAAATGTTTTGTTCAGCTTTTTATTTCGTTGTTTCTTCCATTCTCTTTAGATATTTTCTGTTCAAGAGCAGGTTTCAGAGTCTCTTCTGACATCCATTTTGTATTTTCTTCCTTTACTGTCTTTTTTAATGCATTTTTATTTTTATTTTTGCATTTTTATTTTTATTTTTGCAGTGTTTCCTCCTCTCTTCTCCCACTCCTGCTAACCAACAACAAACGTTTTCTTCCATATAAAACTTTCATTGTGTCTTTAATGACCTTTTGTTTTATTCATATGTGATGTTCTTGATATCATTCTACAACTCACCTGGTCTTCCTTCATCAGGGTTCAATACATCAAACCTTTTCTTCAGATGTCCTCTAAATCCAGGTGCGATATAATCAAGGTCATATTATTCCTCTCATGGTCTTGTTTTCCTTTTTTTCCAGCTTCAACTTTAACTTTCTTATGAACAATTGATGATCTGTTCCACAGTCAGTTCCTAGCCTTGTTTTGATAAACGATATTGGGCTCCTCCATTGCCTCTTTCCACAGATGGAGTCGATCTGATTCTTGTGTATTTCATCTAATGAGGTTCACGTGTATAGACACAGTTTATGTTGGTGAAAAAAAGTATTTGCAATGAATAAGTTTTTGGTCTTGCAAAATTCTAGCATGCAATCTCTGTCATCATTTCTATCATCAGGGCTATATTTCCCAACTACCAGTGATTCTTCTTTGTTCCCAACTTTCACATTCCAGTAAACAGTAAAAATTGACACATGATGATTGTATGATTGATCAATTTCAGACTGTGGAAGTTGGTAAAAATTTCCAGTTCCTTCAACTTTGGCTTTATTGGTTGGTGCATCAATTTCAATAATAGTTATTTTAATTGGTCTTCTTTGTAGGCATATGAATATTATCCTATCACTGACAAATGATAGAATAATGAGATAGTTGTTGTTGTTGTTGTTAAGTGCCGTCGAGTCGTTTCCGACTCATAGCGACCCCATGCACAGCAGAACGAAACATTGCCCGATC
>NW_006921746.1:3261771-3276056 GCF_000298275.1 Orycteropus afer afer | reverse complement strand
TTGCCCCATCTTCTTTCTGAGGAATGGCTGGTGGGTTTGAACCGCCAGGCTTCTGGTTAGCAGTCAAGTGCCTTAGCCACTATGCTACCAGAGCTCCCAAAATGGCCATTACCAGTCCATTAAAATTCACTTATGCTTAGGAAATTGATCTTCTTGTGTTCCATTTCATTTGTGATAATTTCCAATTTCCCTATATTCATACTCTGTACATTCTATGTTCTGATTACTAATGAGCATTTGTTTCTTCCCATTTTAAGTTATGCCCCATCAGCAAATGAAGGTCTCAAAAGCTTTACTCCATCCATATCATTAAAGTGTGCTCTACTTTGAGGAAGCAGCTCTGCCTTAGTGGTATTTGGAATGTCTTCCAACCTTAAGGGCTCATCTTCTTGTACTATATCACACAAAGTTTCACTGTTGTTTATGAAGTTTTCCAGTAATTTATCAGAAATGTGTTTTATTGCTATTTATAAGGTTCTCATTTGTCAAGTTTTTCAGAAGTAAGTGGTCCCATTCTTCTTCCCAGCCTGTGTCTGTTAAGAAGCTCTGCTGAAACTTGTCCAGTATAGTTGACCCTGCTTGTATTTGAAATACCTGTTGCATATCCTCCAGTCTCACAGTAGCACACAAGCCACCACAGTATAACAAACTGACTGATGAGAATATATATGGAAAAATTACCCACACCTTTATATTGGAGGGTTATATTTCCATATTTTCTCAAGCTTAATCTGCTGTATCATTGATATAATTATAAATAATATGATAAGTTGGAACTCAAGCTTAACAAGAATGAGATGTCTACTTAACAACAGATCTGCAATTCTTAGTCTTGGAATTAAAAAAAGTCCCAGTAGGATGGCTTGGAAAGACTTGCTTTAACCTTAAGCCAAAGAATATATAAGAGCTTATAATGACTGATTTAAAAAAAAAAGATTGTTACTTATGACTTGCAAATGTTACAAGTGCTTGACATCTTTGTGGTAACACTATAATACTACATTACAACAAATATAGTAGCAGTTGTTTCCATTATAGAGACCAAAGAGTGCATTTCTCTCTCATTAAATATCAAGTCTAAAAGTTTCCTGTTTCATGTGTGATTAATTGTGGCTCAAATCCAACCTTACCCAGGAATGAGAATAGAAGACTGAAGTTGTCATTAAGAATTCAATACTTACAATTTTATGCAAAAAAAGGTGATTACTATGAACATATGAACTCAGAATTTTAGTTTATTTACAAGAAGAATTCACTGAATTCTACCTCCTTAAGCATTATTTTCTGTAGCTGCTATTAATATGTTAAAATAAATGTAAATGTACTTATAATCAAATTCTGAGTATCGTGATCTCAAAACACTGACTACCTTCTCATACAATGATACAATATTCTTGAATATGTTCAGTACAAAATGTTTATTAACTATATAAGAGTAATGCTTTTATGTTACTTTTAAAATAATGTTTCCTGATTTGGCTGTACTACCTGAATTCAAATTTGCACTGATTTATCTAAAGTGACATGAAAAGCATATGATACTTTTATATATGAGAGAATGTTGATTTCTGAACCTGCATTTTCCACTGAAGTACCAGAAAGTTCTATGCAATGAAATGCTCTTCTATAGCCCTAAACACAATGCATTTTTCTTAACAGTATATTTTTCATATTGTGTATTAAATCTGAAATCAGCTCTATTGAAACTGGCTGTGTCAAAGCACAGAGGATGAGAAATAGATAGCAAATAGAGACATGCACATGCCATTTGTATTCACCAGAACTCTTTCCAAAGAGAGTCTGACATTGGAAAATTAAGAAAGAGTAATAGAACTATTGGTGTGAATAGTGCAATTTATTTGGTACATAGATATAGCTTTGATTATGTTGTTTTCAGTTACTACTGTCATTGAAAATAATTATTGGGTTCTTAAAAATAAAAAAAAAATTGTAATCATTTTCCTCAATGAATATTATTTGTTATTATTTTTTGTTAAGTTCACACAAGCTACAAATGACATAAATTAAATTTGTTATAAAATAAAGTAGAAAATTATAATATCCTTAGAAAGTGATTATTTCAATGAGATGAGTTACTAAAAATGAAAAATGTTTGTGGTATTGTAATACTTGAATCTTTCACAGATTTTTAAAATTGATCTTAAAAGAAATAATGAATATAGACACCCACACCTGGTGAGCTAAAAACATATGATTAAAGAAATAGATCATATACAACTTTAAGGCCATTCTCTCATTAATAACTCTCATGGCCCTTTCTCAATTTATGTGTATATAATTTTCATTATCAGTCTTGGAAGAAGTACAGCCAGAGTACTGCTTAGGAGTGAGGATGGGGAAACTTTGTCTCATGTACTTTGGACATGTTATGAGGAAGGACCAGACCTTGGAGAACTATATCATGATTGGTAAAGTAGAGGGACAGTGAAAAAGAGGAAGAACCTCAATGAGATGAAGTAACATAGAGGCTATAACAATAGACTGAAACAGCAATGATTGTGCAGATGGTACAGAATATGGTAGTATTTCATTCTAGTGTACATTGGATCACTATGAATCAGAACTGATTCAATGACACATAACAACAATAACATCATTGTAAATTGATCCAAGTAGGACCAATCAATATCATTCACAGGCAATTTATATCAAATTTGAGAAAAATCACTGTAACTAAAATTACCGTATCAAATTTGGCATACATAAGTGATCTTGTTTCTTACTATCTAGAGAAAACTACCAAACTTGAATAACAGTTATGGAGGCATTTGAGGATCTGTTCCAATTTATATCTGTGGTTCAGATGCCATTTCTGACATTCTCACACATGAGTTGATCAGTATTCCTTGTTTCTTTTTTAACTTATAAATTACCCTTTCTGTCTAATTTTGTTAGAGCTAAGGACTTCTTACCTTAAAATAAATAGATAGTTTACACATTGAAGCTAAATTTATTATTTTAATAATGTGTCCAAAAATAATATCACAGACTAACCACAAATTCCCTAAGTTGGGGACACTCATGAGTTTAAAACAGTTCAGTGAAACTACATTAATTGTTCCTATTTTGAGAATATAGTTAGCAGAGACAGAAATAAATAAAAGACTATCACAGTAGTAATTGTTAAAACTAGTAATACCCCCACACAAATAAACCAACCATATGAAAATAATTCATTAAAAAAAGTGTATCAAATGGGAAGCTATAAAAGACCCAAAAGAAAAAAACAAACTCACTGATGTTGAGTCAGATCCCACTCATAGTGACCCCTCCATGGGTATCCAAGGCAGTATCACTACAGAAGTAGATTGCCCTTTTGCCCTTTTTTTTTTGGTATGTGAAAATAATTTATAAAAACTTATATAAAATGGGAAGCTATGCCTGAGTGGAATTATACTTTACTAAGATTGGAAGACCGCTACTGGTCTGTCAGTTTGTCATACTGTGGTAGCTTATCTGTGGCTATGGTGCTAGAAGCTATATCACCAGTATTTCAAATACTAGAGAGTCACCCATGATTGACAGGTTTCAGTGGAGCTTCCAGACTAAGAAAGACTAGGATGAAGGATATAATACCTACTTCTGAAAGAACTGACAACTGAAAACTTTATGAATAGCAGTGAAATATTGTGTGATATATTGCTGGAAAATGAACCCCTCAGGTTGGGATGAGCTCAAAATATGACTGGGGAAAAACTATCTCCACAAAGTAGAGTGAACTTTAATGATGTGGATGAAGTAAAACTTTTGAGATCTTCATTTGCTGATGTGGCACAACTCAAAATGAGAAGAAATAGCTACAAATGTCTGTTAATAATCAGAATGTGGAATGTATGAAGCATGACTCTAGGAAATTTGTTGTTGTTAGATGCTTACAAGTCAGTTCTGAATCATAGAGACCCTATGTGCAACAGAACAAAACATTGCTTGGTCCTGCACCATCTTCACAAACTTTGCTATGGAAAAATAATTTCAGGAAAAATGAACATTGTCAAAAATGAAACAGGGCACATAAAAACCAGTATTCTAGGAATTAGTGATCCAAAATGGACTGGTGTTGGCTACTTTGAATCAGACAATCACATGGTCTATCATGTTGAGAATGACAAACTAAAGAGGAACAGTGTCACATTCATCAATAAAAACATTTCAAGATCTATCCTGAAGTATAATGCTGTCAGTGATAGGAAATAGTCATATATCTACATAGAAGATCAGATAATATGGCTATTATATACATAATAACAATAACAACAACAACCATTAATGCCAAAGATGAAGAAATTGAAAATTTACTAACTTTTGCAGTCTGAAATTGATCAAACATGTGATCAAGATGGTGTTTGGAATGGGAAAGATGGAAATGAGTAAGCAGCATCAGTAGTTTGAAAATATAATTTTGTTGACAGAAATGACACTGGAGATCAAAAGACAGAAGTTTGGAAGACCAATGATATATTCCTTTCAATTTATTTTTTTCAACATCACAATGATGACTATACCCATGGATTGAGCATGTTGTAATACACAGAAATTGAATTTACTAAGGCTGTCGGAAGAGACAATGTAAAATATCAATATGTGTCAAAACAAGGCCAAGGGCCTGCAGTGGAGCAATTTCTCATATGCAAGTTTATGCTGAAGCTGAAGAAAATTAAAACAAGTCAACAAGAGCCAAAATACAACCTTGAGTATATCAAATGTGAATTTAGAGATTATGTGAAAGATAGATTTGACATACTGAACGCCAACGAATGAAGACCAGAAGAATTCTGGGAAGACATCAAGAATATCATATATGAAGAAAATAAAAAGATCATTAAAAAGACAGTAAAGAAAGGAAAGATGAAAATAGATCTCAGAAGAGACTCTAAAACTTGCTCTTGTGAACAGAAGAAATGATGTAAAAGAGCTAAACAAAAGATTTCAAAAGGTGGCTCAAAAATAACCAAAGTAAATCTCTAAAATAAAATGTGAAACACCTGGAGTTAAAAAATCAAAAGGGAAAAACACTCTCACCATTTCTCAAGCTGAAAGAATTGAAGAAAAAAAAAATCAAGTCTAAAATTGCAATATCGAAGGATTCGGTGGGCAAAATATTGAAGTAAGCAGGTAGCTTCAAAAGATGGAAGGAATACAGAGTCACTGTACCAGTTCGAATTGGTCAATGTTCAACTATTTCGGGACGCAAAATGTACTACTGTTAGATTGGTATACCATGTGATCCTCAGCCTATACAACTATGAGACCAGAATAACTAGATGGTACCCAGCTACCACTGTCAACCACTAGGAGGGGGATCTATGTAGGAGATCTTGGACAGAGTGGGAGGACAAGGTAGAGCAAAACTCAAAATCATACTTTTATGGGGGGGGTGGGGAACCAGGTTTGCTGGTCTGATAGAGCTTGGTGAAATCCCTGAGACTATGGTCTTTAGCTGCTCTTCAAGTCTGGAATGGAACCCACTCTTCTGGCTTCCAGCCAAACAAAAGACAGACATATGAGCTGAACATTTATGTTAGGTAGTTAATTCCTTGAAGAGATCAATCATGGGAGAATAGAAGGGCTGTGTATGCACAGGGAGACAGCTTGGGAGGCAGAAGTGCATTGGAAGGAAAGATACAGAGAGGAGGTAACTATGGGGAGTAAGTGCATTGTGGGAAATTGCAGTCAATGTCATGAGACAAAGTGTACATGAGCTGCTGTATGGAAAATGAATATGCTCTGTAAACTTTCACCCAAATCACAATGAAAATTTAAAAAAAAGTTATCTTTGCTGATGTCAGATGGATATTGTTTGACTGAAAACAGACAGTATCAGAAAGATGTTTACCTGTGTTTTATTGAGTATGCAAAGACATTCAACTATGTGGATCACAACAAATTACAGATAACATTGCAAAGAATGTGATTCCAAAACACTTAATTGTGTTCATGAGGAATGTGTACACAGACCAAGAAGCAGTCATTCAAACAGAACAAGGGAACTCTGCATGGTTTAAAATCAAGAAAGATGTGTGTCAGGGTCGTTTTCTGTCACCATACTTATTCAATCAGTATGCTGAGCAAATAGTATGAGAAGCTGGATTATATGAAGAAAGTGGCATCAAGATTAGAGGAAGACTCATTAACCACCTGCAATATGCAAATGATGCAACATAGCTTTCTGAAAGTGAAGAGGACTTGAAGCAGTTACTGATGAAGATCAAAAAATACAGTCTTAGGTGTAGATTACACAGCCTTCAGTATAAATTACTGGAGAAAGACATTGTACTTGGTAAAGTAGAAGGTCAGTGGAATAAAGGAAGATCCCCCAATGAGATGGACTGACATAGTGGCTATAACAATAAGTTTAAACATGACAAAAATTGTGAGAATAGTTCAAGAACCAGGTAATATTTCATTTTGTTGTCCACTGGGTCGCTATAAACCAGAAATGACTAGATGGAACCTGTTGTTGTTGTTGTTATTTGCTGTCGAGTCGGCCCTGACTCCAAGTGACCCCTCCTTGGGTTTCTGAGGCAGTATCACTACGGAAGTAGGATTGCCCAACCTTCCTTCCGAGGAGTGGCTGGTGGGTTTGAACTGCCAGCCTTCTGGTTAGCAGTCAAGTGCCTTAGGCACTATACTACCAGAGCTCCTAGATGGAACCTAGCAACAACAAAAAATATCTTTTTCACCAAATTTATCCAATGCCATAGTCATTTGATTTCTTGTTTATTGCTTTTATGAGCATTGATTGTGGATCCAATTAAAATGAAAACTTTGACAACTCCAATATTTTCTGCATTTATCATAATGTTGCTTATGGATCCAGTTGTGAAGGATTTTGTTTACTTTCAGTTAAGGTGTGATTCAAATGGAACAGTGTAGTCCTTGATCTTCATTAGGAAGTGCTTCAAGTGCTCTTCAGTTTCAGCAAGCAGATTTGTGTCATCTGCATATTGCAGATAATAGGATACAACACTGACATATACTTTTCCGGATTTTAAGCACATAGTAACCTTTGTCCAGTAGCCCCAAGGACACTCCAGACCTGGACGACTGAAAAGGTGTGACATTTCCCTTGTTGCTGTTATACCCCATACCCACTTGGTGAATGGAGTTTCGGCCATCCCCCACATGTTTACACATGGCAGCAATTTTGGATATTTAAAGTGACAGAGGGTGCAGCCATTTTTAATGTTTACAAGCAGTGGCAATTTGGATATTTAAAGTGACTGAGGGTGCAGCCAATTTGGGCCCTCAGGAACTCCACCCCACTCTGTGTGCTTGGACGGAGCCTGGGTGCCCTGCCCTGACCTCCCCTGATTGCCCTCCCCCATTTTTTTTTTTCCTCTCTTTTTTCTGGCTTTTAGTTTGCTTGCTTTTGTCTGTTTTAAAACTACTACTATTATTAATACTTTTGTCCTTTTTACCATTTTTCCCCTCCCAAGTCCCAGTTTTCAGCTATCTTCTTTTCCCTGTTCCTGGTTGCAAAATTTATTTTCTTCTTTTTTCTAGTGGTTAACCCCATTCCTTCTTTTAACTTTTGCATTTTTCCCATTTTCTCTTCATTATTCTCCTTCTCTGCCTTTCTCTCTTATTGCCCTATCCCCAGATATTACAGGTTTTATTGTTATTTTTTCACTGACTTCTTGTTTGTCTGGAGGGTGCAGCCATTTTGATTGTTTACACATGGCAGCAATTTTGGATATTTAAAGTGACAGAGGGTGCAGCCATTTTTAATGCTACAAGTGGCAACCAATTTGGAATTTAAAGTGATAGTGTTCTCATTCGGATTTCAGGGACCTAAGAACAGGCAGCGAGGCGAGAAGCAGGGAGAGGACAGAAAAGGCAAAGGAGACTGGAACAGATCGAAGAGTCAGCCGCAGGGACCCAGGTGAAGAGAGGGAACCCAGGCCATGCCCCACAAGGAGTGAGGAGGGAAGTCAGTGAGAGGGTAGAAAAGGCAAAGGGGATAAGAACAGATTGAAGAGTTAGCTGCAGGGATCCAGGTAAGGGTGGTTGGAGGGGTTTCCCACAGCTAAGGGAGACAAACTTGTCTGTCGGTTTGTCCTACTGTGGTGACATGTTCCTGTGAGTCTTGAGGCTGTGCCACTGGTGTTTCAAACCCAGTGGGGTGCACCTGTTGCACAGGTATCAGCCTGGCAATAAGACTGAGACAGACTAGGAAGAAGGAGGAGGTCATCCACTTCTCAAAGAATTGGCCGGGAAAAACCTTATGAATAGCAGAGAAACACTGTCTGATACATTACTGTGCAAACTTATGAATAGTTCAGAAACATTGCCCAATACAGAGGAGGAAGATGAGTCACTTAGTTTGAAAAGCTCTCAAAGTAAGAGTGGGCAGAGCTGCATTATCAGAGTAAAATCAGCCTTACTCATATGGATAAGGTAAAGCTTTTGAGACCTACATTTGCTGACGTGGCACCACTCAAATTGAGAAGAAACAACAACAAACATCCATTAATAATCAGAACATGGAATGTACAAAGTATGAATCTAGGAAAATTGAAAGTTGTCAAAAATGAAATAGAATACATAAAGATTGTTATCTTAGGCATTAGTGAGCTGAAATGGACTGGTTTTGGCTATTTAGAGTCAGACAACCATATGATCAACTATGCTGGGAATAACAGTTCAAAGAGGAATGGCATGGCATTCATCATCATAAAGGATGTTTCAAGATCTGTCCTGAAGTACAATGCTGTCAGTGATAGGATAATATCCATACGCCTACAAGGAAGACCCATTAATACGACTATTATTCAAATTTATGCCCCAACCACCAAAGCCAAAGATGAGGAAATTGAAGATTTTTATCAACTTCTGCAGTCTGAAATTGACCAAACATGCAATCAGGATGTGTTAATTATCATTGATGACTGGAATGCAAAACTTGGAAACAAAGAAGAATCACCGGATATTTGGTGATATTTGGAAAATTTGGCCTTGGTGACAGAAATAATGTGGGAACTCTCATGGTAGAATTTTAGAAGACCAAAGACTTGTTCATTGAAAACACCTTTTTTCAACAACACAAATGGTGGCTCTACACATGGACTTCACCAGATGGAACAGGCAGGAATCAGATTGACTACATCTGTGGAAAGAGGAAATGGAAAAGCTCAATATCCTCAGCCAAAACAAGGCCAGGAGCTGATTGTGAAACAGACCACCAACTGCTCATATGCAAGTTCAACTTGAAATTAAACACAATTAAAGCAAGTCCTCGAGAGCCAAAATATGATCTTGAATATATCCTTCCTAACTTTAAAGACCATCTGATGAATAGATTTGATGCATTGAACACCAGAAGAATTGTAGGATGACATCAAGAGCATCATCCATGAAGAAAGCAAGAGATCATTAAAAAAACGGTAAAAGAAGAGATAACCAAAATGGATGACAGAAGAGACTCTGAAACTTGCCCTTGAGTGGAGAGAAGCTAAAGCAAATGGAAGAAATGACAAAATAAAAGAATTCAACTGCAGATTTCAAAGAGCAGCTGGAGCAGACAAAGCCAATTACTATATGAAATGGGCAAAGACCTGGAGTTTGAGAACCAAAAGGAAAGAACACACTTGGCATTTCTCAAGCTGACAGAATTGAGGAAAAAATTTAAGCCTTGAGTTGCAATAATGAAAGATTCTAAGGGCAAAACATTGAATGATGCAGGGAACATCAAAAGAAGATGGAAGGAATACACAAAGTCACCGTACCAAAAAGAAATGGTCAATCTTCATCCATTTCAGGGGGTGACATATGATCTAGAACCAATGGTACTGGAGGAGGAAGCTGAAGCTGCAATGAAGGAATTGGTGAAGAACAAGGCTCTGGGAATTGATGGAATACCCATTCAGATAATTCAACAAATGGATGTCGCACTGGAGGCACTCACTCAGTTATGCCAAGAGATTTGGAGGTTAGCTGTCTGGCCAACTGACTGGAAGAGATCCATATTTGTACCCATTCCAAAGAAAGGTGATCTCACAGATTGTGGAAATTATTGAACAATATCATTAATATCTCACACAAGTAAACTCTTACTGAAAATAATTCAAAAATGGTTGCAGCACTATATTGACAGAGAACTTCCAGAGTTGCAAGCTGGATTCAGAAGAGGACATGGAACAAGGGAAATCACAGCTGCTGTCAGATGGATCTTGGCTCAAGGCAAAGAAAACCAGAAAGATGTTTACTTTTGCTTTATTGATTATGCAAAGGCATTTGATTTTGTGGATCATGATAAATTATGGATAACATTGAGAAGAATGGGAATTCCTGAACACTTGATTGTACTCATGAGGAATCAGAACCTTGACCAGGAGGCTGTCATTCAAACGGAACAAGGGGAAACTACATGGTTTAAAATCAGGAAGGGAGTGTGTCAGGGTTGTATCCTTTCCCCACACTTATTCAATCTATATGCTGAGCAAATAATCTGAGAAACTGGACTATATGAAGAGAAACATGGCATCAGGACTGGAGGAAGAATCATTAACAACCTGAGATATGCTGATGATACAACTTTGCTTGCTGAAAGTGAGGATGACTTGAGGCACTTGTCTGTCAGGTTGTCATCTTGTGGTGGCTTAGGTATTGTTTTGAGGCTGGAGGCTGTGGCACCAATGTTGATGAAGATTGAGGAACACAGTCTGCAGTATGGATTATATCTCAATATAAAGAAGACAAAAATCCTCACAACTGGATCAATAAGCAGCATCACGATAAATGGAGAAAAGATTGAGGTTGTCACATTGCTTAGTTCTACAATCGAGGCCAATGGAAGCAGCAGTCAGGACATTAGATGATGTGTAGAACTGGGCAGGTCGCCTGCAAAGGAACTTTTTCAAGTGCTGAGGAGCAAGGATGTCTCCTTGAGGACTAAGGTGCAACTGACACAGGCCATCATATTTCCAATCGCCTCATATGCATGTGAGAGCTGGACAATGGATAAGGAAGGCCAAAGAAGAGTTGATGCTTTTGAGTTGTGGTGTCGGTGAAGAATGCTGAAGGTACCATGGACTGCCAAAAGAACTAACAGATCTGTCCTGGAGGAAGTGCAGCTGAGATGCTCCTTGAAAATGAGAATGGCCAGACTTCATCTCTCCTACTTTGGTCATGTCGTCAGATGGGACCATTCCCTGGAGAAGGATGTCAAGCTTGGTAAGGTGGAGGGTAGATGAAAGAGGGGAAGACCTTCGATGAGATGGATTGACATGGTGGCTGCGACAATAGGCTCAAGTATAGCAAGGATCATGGAGCTGGTGTGGGATCGGGTGGTGTTTCATTCTGCTGTGCATGGGGTCACTATGAGTCGGAAGTGACTCGACAACAGCTAACAACAACAACAATAACAACCTTTGTCCTGTTCTGCTACTTCTTTGTTAATATACAGATGACACTTGACCACTGCTAAGAGTTCTGGCATTATTATTTTTTGCAATGGTATTTACAGTCTGTTTTGATCCACACAGTCAAATGCATTTGCATAGTCAATAAAATACAAGTAAACATTTTCTGGTACTCTCTGTTATCAACCAAGATCCACTTGACATCAGCAATGATATCTTTCATTCTACTTTCTCTTCTTAATCTGGCTTGAATTTCTGGAAGTTTTGTTTAGGCAATATGAATAAAATAACAGAAAAATAAAAATTAAAAGTGTGATGATAAAGATGAAGTTTTATATCCATAGCATGTTGTTGCCAAACAAGACACATTAGTTTGACTATCTATAAATAATTATTTACTTGACTCACATTTGGTTATTGCAATAATGTACTAAATATTGTAAATCATCTTATGGTTGATTTTAAGTGTCAAGTTGGGTACCCTATGGTGGGCAGCTCTTTGGTCAAAACGGTAGTCTTGAGACTCTTTTGCTAAGTAACATGCGATTAAATAAGTTGTTTTAAATGAATCAAATACCTTTCATAATGTAGATGGGCCTTATATAATCAGTTTAAGGTCTTAAGAACAAATAGGAAAATTTCCACCTCTAGAGTATTTAAGTGGACATCCCCTCCTCCCCCGAATTATATTACTCTTCTCTCTTCCCAACCCCAGAACTATGGATTTTGATACATAAAACTGCAGGAACCGCCAGCGTATCACCTTCCCTGCAGATTTTGAATTTGCTAGTGCCCCACAACCATGTGAACCAATTCCTTAAGATAAATGTTTTCTACTTATCTATTTGCCTATTTCCATAGAGAACAGAGGCCAAGGAAAATGATAACATTCAGTATTCAGTTGAGGGTTAGGATTGAGCAGAAGTAATGGATTAAGTGTCAATGCCACAAGAAAAGATTAGAGTAAAATAACAATTAGTTGGTAAGAGAAAATGTTTAGAAATCAGAAAAGGCAGAAGATTAATCATCTGTTCTAAGAAGATTACACTTAATTATAAAAATAAAAGATAAATGAGATAATTGTATCTTTTCAATTATCTTCCTGCCATAAAATTGTGGTTTGAAGAAAAAAATAAAGAGCGTCTATTCTCATCTTCATTCCTTATGCAAAATATTTTCACAATGCTTTGATAAGAGTATATGATGGTATTTTCAAGAAATTCTTATAACATACACTCTACTTCTGTAGAGAAATGCCTTGGAAACCCAAGGTGGGATTGCTATGAGTCGGAACTGACCCGACGGGAGTGAGGTCCCCCCTCCCCCCCAGTTTTCTTCTATACTAAACATGATCTCCTTCTCTAGGTAATGGTCCCTTTGATGAGTTGACCAAAGTACCAGAGAAGCAGTCTCCTCATCCACACTTCTAAGGGACATTCTGTTGTACTTTTCCCAAGATGGATTTATTTGTTCTTCTGGAAATCCATGATATTCACAATATTCTTCATCAACATCATAATTCAAATGGATCAATTCATCTTCAGTCCTCCTTATTCATTGCCCAGATATCACATGCATGTGGAGCAATTGAAAATACTAGAGTTTAGGACAGGCACACCTTAGTCTTCAAAATTACATCTTTGTTTTTTAACACTTTAAACAGGTCTTTTGTGGCAGATTTATGAAATGCAATATGTCATTTGATTTCTTGACTGTACCTTCCATAGGTGTCATTTGTGGATCCAAGTACAATAAAAGAAATTCTTGATATTTCTATATATTTTTCCTCCATTTATTGGGGCCTAGGGTTCGGGACTGCTTTTTGCTTGGTGGTGGCTCTATTTTAAGGCTGAGGCCCAAGATAGGTGGGCCTGGGGCTACGAGGCTGCTTTTCACTTGGGGGCAGCTCTATTGTAAGGCCAGGGCCTGAGATAGGCAGCTGCAGACAGGTTAGGAACAAAGAAGGGAGACAAACTTGTCTGTCAGGTTGTAGTCCTGTGGTGGCTTAGGTGTTGTTTTGAGGCTGGAGGCTATAGCACCAGTGTTGGAAAATGGCAGTAAGATTACCTGTGGTGGACAGGTTTCAGTGGAGCTTCCAGGCTAAGACAGGCTCAGAAGAAGGAAGAGGCCATATGTTTCCCAAACAATTGGCTGGTGAAAACCTTATGAATAGAAGTGAAACATTGCCAGATATAGTACTGGAAGATAACTCCATCAGGTCAGAAGACACTCAAAATTTGACTGGGAAAGACCTGACTCCTCAGAGTAGAGAGACCTTAATGAAATGCATAGATTAAAGCTTTCAGGACCTCCATTGGCTGATGTGGCATGACTCAAAATGAGCAAAAACAGGTGCAAACATCCATTAATAATTGGAACATGGAATGTATGAAGTACGAATCTAGGAAAATTGTAAGTTGTCAAAAATGAAATGGAATGCATAAAGATTGATATCCTGGGCATTAGTGAGCTGAAATGGACTGGTTTTGGCCATTTTGAGTCAGATCACCATATGATCAACTATGCCAGAAATAACAGTTTAAAGAGGAATGGCGTGGCATTCATCATCACAAAGGATGTTTCAAGATCTGTCCTGAAGTACAATCCAGTCAGTAATAGGATAATATCCATATGCCTACAAGGAAGACCTGTTAATACGACTATTATTCAAATTTATACACCAACCACCAAAGTCAAAGATGAGGAAATTGAAGATTTTTTATCAACTTCTGCAGTCTGAAATTGACCAAACTTGCATTCAAGATGTGTTAATTATCACTGGTGACTGAAATGCAAAAGTTGGAAACAAAGAAGAGTTACCAGTAATTGGAAAATATGGCCTTGATGATACAAATTGTTGTTGTTGTTGTTGTTATTTGCCGTCGAGTCAGCCCCGACTCATAG
>NW_006921746.1:3247340-3261671 GCF_000298275.1 Orycteropus afer afer | reverse complement strand
TTGCCCAACCTTCCTTCCAAGGAGTGGCTGGTGGGTTTGAACCGCCAGCCTTCTGGTTAGCAGTCAAGTGCCTTAGGCACTATGCTACCAGAGCTCGATGATAGAAATAATGCTGGAAATTGCATGATAGAATTTTGCAAGACCAACAACTTATTCATTCCAAATACCTTTTTTCAACAAGACAAATGGTTGTTGTACATGTGGACTTTGCCAGATGGAGTACAAAGGAATCAAATTGACTACATTTATGGACAAGTTTAGTCAAAAGAAGGCCAGAAGCTTATTGTGGAACAGACCTCAACTGCTCATATGCATGTTCAAGTTGAAGTTGAGGACAATTAAAACAAGTCCGTGAGACCCAAAATACGACCTTAATTATATCTCTCCTGAATTGGAGACCATTTAAATAATAAATTTATTATATTGAATACCATAGGAAATGTGGGATGACATCAAGAGCATCATCCATGAAGAAAGCAAGAGGTCATGAAAAAGAGAAGAAAGGAGGAACAGACCAAAATGCACGTAACAATAAACTCTGACATTTCCTTTTGAGTGGAGAGTAGCTAAAGCAAATGGAAGAAATGACAAGATAAAAGAGCTGAAGAGATTTGAATGAGCAGGTCGAGCAGACAAAGCCAATTACTATAATAAAATGTGTAGAGATCTGGGGTTAGAAAACCAAAAAGGAAGAACAGACTTGCAATTTCCCAAGTTGAAAGAACTGAGGACAAATTTAAGCCTTGAGTTGCAATATTGAAAGATACTATGGGAAAATACTGAATGATGCAGAAAGCATCAGAAGAAGATGGAAGGAATACAAAGAATCACTTTACCAAAAAGAATTAGTTGATGGTCATCCATTTCAGGAGGTGGCATATGATCAAGAACCAATTGTATTAAAGGAGGAAGTTGAAGCTGCACTGAAAGAATCGGTGAAGAACAAGGCTCCAGGAATTGACAGAATACCCACTGAGATCAACAAAGGGATGCCCCACTGGAGGCACTCACTCGGTTATGCCATAAGATTTGGAAGACAACTTCCTGGTCAACTGATTGGAAGAGATCCATATTTGTTCCCATTCTAAAGAAAGGTGATCCCACAGAATGTGGAAATTATAGAACAATATTCTTAATATCACATGTAAGTAAAATCTTACTGAATATAATTAAAAAATGGTTGCAGCAGTATATTGACAGAGAGCTTCCAGAAATGCAAGCTGGATTCTGAAGAGGAAGTGGAATATGGGATATCATACCTGCTGTAAGATGGATTTTAGCTGAAAACAAAGAATACCAGAAAGATATGTTTACTTATGTTTTATTGACTATGCAAAAGCAATCAATTGTGTGGACCATAGCAAAATATGGATAGCATTGAGAAGAATGGGAATTCCAAAACACTTAATTGTTCTCATGAGGAAACTATAGATAGATTAGAAGACTGTCATTCAAACAGAATCAAGGGATACTACATGGTTCAAAATCAAGAAAGGAGTGCATCAAGATTGTGTCCTTTTACCATATGCATTCAATTTGTATGC
This sequence comes from Orycteropus afer afer, assembly GCF_000298275.1. Taxonomy (NCBI): domain Eukaryota; kingdom Metazoa; phylum Chordata; class Mammalia; order Tubulidentata; family Orycteropodidae; genus Orycteropus; species Orycteropus afer. The sequence continues at coordinate 3,260,127 of NW_006921746.1, read as the reverse complement.
TGAGCAAATAATCCGAGAAGCTGGAGTATATGAAGAAGAACATGGCACCAGAATTGGAGGAAGACTACATAACTTTGCTTGCTGAAAGTGAGGATGACTTTAAGGACTTATTGATGAAGATTGATGAATACAGTCTGCAGTATGGATTATACCTCAATATAAGAAAACAAAAATCCTCACAAGTAGTCCAATAAACAGCTTCACGGTGGAAGGAGAAAAGGTTGAAGTTGTCAAGGATTTCATATTATTTGGTTCTACAATCAACACCAGTGGAAGCAGCAGTCAAGACACCAGACAATGTATTGCATTGGCAAAATCTGCTGCAAAAGACCTCTTTCAAGTGCTGAAGAGAAAAGCCGTCTCCTTGAAGACTAAGGTGCGCCTAACCCAAGCTATGGTATTTTCAATCACCTCTTATGTGTGTGAGAGCTGGACAATGAATAAGGAAGACTGAAGAAGAGTTGATGCTTTTGATTTGTACTGTTGGAGAGGAATGCTAAGAGTACCATGGCCTGCTAAAAGAATTAACACATCTGTCCTGAGTAAGTGCAGCCAGAATGCTCCTTGGGAGTGAGAATGGCCAGACTTCATCTCACCTACTTTGGTCATGTTGTCAGAAGGAACCATTCCCTGGAGAAGGATATCATGCTTGGTAATGTGGAGGGTCAACACAGAAGGGGAAGGCCCTCAATGAGATGGATATACACAGTGGTTGCAATGATGGCCTCAGGTATAGCAGGGATTGTAAGACTGACGCACGACTGGTTAGTGTTTCATTCTGCTGTGAAAAGTGTCGCTAGGAGTTGGTGATGACTCAGTGCTACCTAACAACAACACCTAATAACAACAACAACAAGTATTGGAATCAATTTGATGACACCTAAAAACATCAACAACTAAACAGTAGAAGGAGTCCTATTTGTTTTCCAATAAAGAAAGAGCATTTAATATTGATGATCTTGCAATGAATCTTTGAAAGGACTTTATAGAATTAGTCTATAACTTATTTATTCCACATTAAGCTTTTGTTGTATATCTATCTCCATTCTAGAATGTGGGTAATAATAAAAGAAATAGAAATTATGATCTTCAGATGGCATAAAAATACATATATTATGCAGAATCAAAATATGAATGAGTTTCAAATATTATAATGTCCAAACTATGTGTAAAATACTTGAGTTCAGAAGAAATGGATGTCTAGCTGTTTTAAAACAATGTTTTTCTGTGGTGTTCATCATTATCTTAAAAATCTGGTATTGTTATTGTTGTTTGTATGTGTCATCGAGTCAGGTCCTACTCATACCAACCCTATGTACAACAGAGTGAAACACTAGCCCATCGTTGGACCCACTGTGTCAATCATCTCATTGAGGGTCTTCCCCATCTTCACTGACCCTCTGCTGTACAAAGCTTGATATCCTTCTCCAGGGAATGGTCCCTTCTGACAACATAACTAAAGTAGGTGCGACAAAGTCTGGCCATTCTTGATTTCAAGGAGCATTCTGAATGTACTTCTTCCATGACAGATTTGTTCATTCTTTTGGCAGTCCATAGTACTTTCAGTATTCTTCGTCTAGAAAAATATAATACTGAAAAACTTAGAGTCCTCTGAGAACTTTGCCTCTGCAGTAATATTAGAAATAAAAGAGATAATGGGTAATGATATATTCATTAGAGAAGCATGAGAATAAATAAATGAGTGGAAAAAAAGAAGAAGATAATACTCTGGTGGAGGTAATCTTGGCTGCTTATTCAGTGAAATCATTCTGTTTGGTATTTGAAGATTACATTTGAGTGTGGGAGATATGTGTGGTCAGCATTTTTTTTGGGGGGTGTAGATTATAGGAGACATAGCAAAGGATATGTTGAAAAGGCTAAACTTCAACATAGACATGCTAAGATGAGAAGCTGAAATCTTCTTCTATAAATGAACATCATGAACACATCCTTTAATTAACTAATCAAAGCCAGCAGAAGGCTTTAGACTGAGCAAAACATAAGGCAGGTAATCAGGAGTAGGCTGTCATGATGCACTGGGTTTAGTTTCTCACCCTATAACTGAAATGAGATGAAGTCAATATTATTTTGTTTATCAATTTAGCTACTTAATTCTACTAAATGGTGATTTAAAAATTACATATCTTATTTGTTATTAATTTGTTACCAATAAGTTTCTCTAATTTATTTAGCTATTACATATATCAGTATTGAGTTGTACTTTGTTTTAAAAATTTATATGTATTTGGGGAAAGTATATCTTAGTGGCATGTGGAAGTGAGTGTATTTTGTTTGTCTTTCTGTATTTTTCCTTTGAGAAGCTTCCTATCTCTATTTGTGGCTAGGGCCTACAGTCATGATGACATGCCCTGCCTGGACCATGTATCCACCTCCACCCCTATTTCCTGGCCTCAACAAAGTGAAATCATATGAACACAATGGCCAAAGTGTGGGATCACCCTATACAGTTTGTTATGCACAAGGGTGTCTGGCCAAAGGGAAGAGAGGGGGTTGAAAGTTAGCCATGCTTTTCTCCCCAAGCTGTGTACCTTGGCATGGGGAGTATATGCCCGGAGAAAGGTCACCTTTTTCTCATTCTCATAAAGCCTCCATCTGCTTGCCAAGCTGTTCACCTGCAGGGCTGCATCTTCCCAATGGTGGAATCATTTGCTCATTTGTACAAAGACTCTGGAACCATATGGACTAGTGCAGGCCTTGCCAATGAGAGAACTTTGACTCTTTGTCTCAGAGACTGTTTCATGGATCTACTCAAGTTCAATGCTGGTCAATCAGACTCCTCCCTGAACTTTTAGAAGACAATAAACTAGAAATATTGCATTTACTGGCTAAGGTTGCTGAGCTAAAGGAATGGTAATAGCAATATTCCTCACTACAAAAAGAACATTCATTTGCAGAATTAACAAAACATTCAGAAGAAGGAGCTTTGAGAGATGAAAAAGAAAGAACATGTTCTGAGTTACAAGTCTTAGTTTCAGCCCTCATTGCAAACTGTATCAGTATTTCCAAACTGCAAGTGTCAATGGATTCTTACTTAATTAACTTGGTGCAAGTTAAGTTTTCATCATATTCAAAGGAAAACATTCAGATACACATTGTGGTATACCATATAGAGCACAGTTCTACTCTGATCCACATGCAGTGGCATGAGTCAGAATTGACAGCTACTTGTCTGTCTGTTTTTAATTCTTATTAGTTGAGTTGTTGCAAATAACTAGAAAGACTTTTGAATAATAATGTGCTACCATTTTCTCCTTAAAAGCTGTGCTATTGGTTACTATGAAACAATAATCATCTGTTGCTTTGTAAATTGAATGTTTGTAAAGGCTTATATTCTCAGAGCAAAAGACTGATTAAAATAGATGAGGTTGGTCGGGAAAGAATCTCTGAAGATGATGAATTATTTTGTCTAATCTCAAAATAATGAAACAGGATTGTTGAAAGAGGGAAATGGTATGAGTAAAGGTTCAAAAGACCATTTTGAGGAGATTAGATATAGATATAGATAGATAGATAGATATAAAGATATCATTACACTCTACACTCTTAGGTTGCAAATGAATGAGTTTACTATGATCTCTCCGCTAAAAAACATAAGCAAACTGGAATCAGAATCAGCTTGATTTATATTTAGACTTGATTGCTAGGAATCTCATTGTTTCTCTGGAATAGGGAGCAACTCCTGGTTTTCTAGTAAAAGTCTTAGGGGTAGTTATGATTATTGTTCCTTAGGTCCTAGGCTCAATATGCACAGAATCTCATTGACAAGGGGAATTTGAGAATCTTACCAGTCTACACCACATACTTAACCCTGGAACTGAGAGTGGATGTAGCACCATCTGAGCATACACATGGATAAGTTGTTTCCCGAAGAATGTCGTGGAAACAATAGTAGAAAAGAGAGAATACATGACAGGCAAATGTCTATCAAAGAAAGTAAGCAGATTGGCTAGATAACAAGGAGGGTATCTATTTGGCAGCCTGAAAAATGAGGTTGGAAAAATGAGGGGGCTAAGATGAGGAAATGTTAAAGCACTTTAAATGTGAGATATCGAAGCATCAGAGTTGCACACACAAATAGAGCTTATATAATATATTTAGAACTGCATAAATGTCTGTGAAATACTCGGTTTCTTTTGAACGGTATAGTCATTTAATGTATTTTAAGCTGGGATATTTTTGAAGGCAAAAGGGGGTACTCTTAATTATTACATTAGAATAATAGGCACAGCTTAAGACTTTCCCCAAGAAAACTGGGACATATGGTCACCTTGCTTCTGAGAAAAATGGTCAGAAACAGTAGCTCACAGACACACATTTAATGTTTGGTGCCATTTGACCCTGTTATCATAGCCTGAATCAATTCCAAGATTCTATGACTAAGCCTCAGGCTAAACTGATAGCTGAACATAACAGGGAACAGGTGATTGGCATGAATATCTACTCCAGAGTGGAATATTTTATCAGATGATAATCTCCAAAGCCAATTGTATCACTCCCTTGAGAAGTGTTAGATTCAAGGTATACAGAGTAAGACCAGTCAAAATAGAGCAGGATTTAAAAGAAAGTCATACACAATGCAGTGTTTTATTTAATGTAGATCAAGGTCAGTAAAAGGTAGAGCCAAAATATGTGTTCCAGTTAATAGAAACTTATATCTCATTCACATGACAGTCCAAAGTAGTTGTTCTTATTTAGTGGGAAGTTCTCTTCACAAAGTGATTCTGAGAAGCAGGACTATTTCACTTCATAGATCTGCTGCCCCTGAATTGTTAATTAAAATTGTATCAATCAGTAGAAGGGAGAAGACAATGCAGAAATCATAAAACTTATTGGGGTTCTTGGCTACAAGTTGTTCATATCATTTCCACTCACATTCCATTTATGAGACATAGTCGTAGGAGAACCCTCGAAACAAAGGAGAGGTAAGGTACTGGAAAAGATACTATGTCTGGTACACCTGTATAAGTAAGGGACTTTTAGAGATCTGCTAATCCTCTTAGCCACGGAAATAAGAAGAACCCCAAGAAACAACAGCCAAGAATTAGAGTGGACATTTTGAGAGGTTCAGAAGTGGACAGTCACTTAAGAAGCAGAGACAAAGAAAAGTAAACTGAGCCTTCTCAGCCCACCTTTGAATCTTTATGTTGAAAAGGTGTCTCCTATACTTCTCTCTTTTACAACAGAGTCATTCTACGCTTATACACACTGATCTGGGGAAAATAATCAAAGAATTTTGTGACCCATTGAAGCTGAAGAACCTATGTTGTAAGCATATGCCTTGAGAAATACTGTCCACTTTTATGGTTTCAATTACATTTTTCATGGTGTTGACTCTCATATCTATATCTCCAGTACGGACTTCTCTTTTGACCTCTAGCCTGACAATAGTACTGAATTTCTCCATTATGATACCTCATAAACACAACTCAGCATTCCAGCACTGAATTTATCACTCACTCTTCACCAAGCTGTTCCTCTTATATTTTCTAGTGAACAACTATATCATTCATCCAGAGGCTTGGGTGGGAGATTTGAAATCACTACTGAACTATTTTCATTCTTACCTCCTCATGGCATTAATCCCACCTACTGACATTATGCCTAAGGTATTTGACTGCTAGTAGCTAGCACTTCAAACCCACCAGCCAATCCCTGGTAGGAATATTGGGCAATCTACTTCTGCAGAGATACTGCCTCAGAAAGCCAAAGAGGGGTCGCTATGAGTCAAATCCACTCAACGGCAGTGAGTTTGGTTTTGGTTTTTTAGAGACTACCTCTTTCCATAGTTGGAATCCATCCATGGGTCTTGAGGGTCATTCATTGCAGGTATCTTAGCCAAAGCCATTATCTACTCTCACTTAGAATATCACAGGAACCTCTTAAATACCCTTCCTGCTGCCAGTCTTCCCCACCACCCATGATTCAGTTTGTTGTGCAGTGATGGCTTATATATTGCTATGGTGTTAGAAGCTTTACCTCCAGTATTTCAATACCAACAGGGTTACCCATAGTGAACAGGTATCATCAGACTTTCCAGATTGAAAAAGACTAATAAAAAAGGTCTAACTCTCTACTTGAAAACTTTAGCCAATGAAAACCCTGTGTGTCATAACAGGATAGTGTTTGATATAGTGTTGAATGAGCCCTCTAGGTCGGAGGTCACTCAAAAGTCACAGTGGCTGCAACAATGGGTTTGAAAATACCAACAACTGTGAGGATGGTACATGAGGTCACCAAGAGTAATAGCTAACTTGATGGCAACTAGCAATAACATTTTTTTTTTCCAAAAACTAGGTAAGTGTGGCCACTCTGCAGTAAATATATAATTAAATTTTATTTTCACTGTTGTTTTTTATCAGTCAAGAAAACAGAACCCGCTCAAGTTAATTTAAAGAGAAAAGTAAATACAGCAAACAGCTACAAAGCAGTTGGAGGAAACACAGAGATACCAGGGGGTGCTGAGACAATTGGAAATTACCAATTATAGATGTTGCTACAACCTAGGAAACCATGAACAGAGAGAATAAGTGATGTTACCAGAACTCAGCAGTCAGAGATGTCTAGGAAAACCTGAAATGAATTCAGGAATTTGCTGATAAGAGCGGGGACCATGATGTTGATGGGGGGGGGGGTTCGCCTGGTGAGAGCTAGACACATGGAGAGGAAGTATCCTCTTCAGAAGAAGAGAGGAAAAGACCCCGGCTTCTCTTCTGTTTTCAGACTCACTCTAGTGCCCTTTGCTGCTGAGTTTAAATTGAATCCAACTGGCAAGAGTATGGGTAATACAGTTTGCAGAACACAAGAAAGTTAACTAAAATTCAACTGAATCTCATAGTCTGTTCTCTACCATTCTAGGCTCAGCCCCTGACATTACTCCCTCCTAGGACAATTTATACTTCTGTATGACTCATTTTAGCTCCATAAAACACTCACTTTGACTTCTTATAGATAGGCTAGAAAAGAGATCAACTTTTGGCTTCCTGTTTTCACTTGCCTAAGTATCTCCTAATTATGCTTTGGGTGTCGGCTTGAATTTCACTTCCTCAAGAAATTTTCTTTTGGTCTATAAATCTGAATTAGGTATCCTTGATATATAAGGTCTTAATAACCTGTAAATCCCCAAGATAGAATTTATTTCGAAAAATTTAAAAGAGTATTGTAAAAATAGAGTATGGTTTCCTATTCACTTGTGTATATCCTGAACCAGACTATAAATTCTGTGAGAATAGGGAAGAGGTTGTCTACCTATTAGTCATCATTTTGTGCCCAGTGCCTAGCACAGGGGAGGTACCCAACAAATATCATTTGAGTGTGTGAATCAATAAATGAAAGCATCTGAGTCTGTCATGATGACGATTAACAGAAAGAAGTATAAGCCCCTGCTAGGGATGACCACATGGATTCTGGTAAGGTCTCATTGCTTCTAGCTCTTGAAAGGCAAAGGATGTAGTTCATATTTACCATGATATCTGAATACATGATTGTTACTGTGTCTTTATTGCTACATCCTTTCATCTCTAACCTTCAATTCCTAGCACCTCAACTTGGGCAACACACTTCATATTTTATGGAACAGATCAAGGAGAAATAGACAAAAATGACAACAATAAATAAATAAATAAGGAATTTGGAAATAAAGTTTTTATAGACATCTACGTACCAAGTTATAAGAAGAGATAAATGTAAGGTAGAAAGGAAGAATGTTAATATCATTTAAACATGAGGATATTTTTAGTTTGAAAATCATTCCACAAAGTGTAACCATAAATGAGATGTTTACCAGAGAAGTTACTAAACCAAAAAAAAAAAAAAAAAAAAAAACCTCACTGCCATCAAGTCAATTCCCACTCATAGCAAATCCCATTGTGTTTCAAGGACTGTAAATCTTTATGGAAGCATATTGCCCCATCTTTTTTCCACAGATTGTTTGATGTTTTCACACAATGAACTTTTTGGTCAACAGCCAAATGCCTTAACCACTATACCCCCAGCGATCCTTAGGAAATTTACTGTTGTTGTTGTTATGTGCTATTGAGTCAGACTCAACTCATAGTGACCTTTCCCTGGGTTTCTGAGGCAGTATCACTACAGAAGTAAATTGTCCACTAGAAGAGCTTGTTATAATCTTGTTTAGGTAACTCTCTTTTAACAATAACAAAGCTTTTCTTACTTGGGCTTTTTTGGGAAAAAAAAAATAGTTTAAGAAAAAGCTAAAACCACATTGTGAAATAAAGAACACCTATATCACCAAACCACCAATTGTCTCTCAGTTTGTCATACTATGGTAGATTGTATTCTGCTCTGCACCTGGAGGCTATGTCATCAGTATTTCAAATACCAGCAGGATCCCTAATGGTATTCAAGTTTCAATGGAGCTTCGAGACTAAGACAGAATCAGAACAAGGAAGAGGTCATCCATTTCTTAAAATATTCGCCAGTGGAAACCTTATGAATAGCAGTGAAACACTGTCTGATATGTTACTGGAAAATATTATGAAGAGCCCTGAAACATTGTCTGATATAGTGCTTGAAGATGAGCCCCTCAGATCACAAGTCACTCAAAATACGACAGAAGAAGAGTTACCTCTTTAAAACAGTGTCAACCTTAATGATGTGGATGGAGTAAAGCTTTTGGTAACCACATTTCCTGATATGGCAAGACACAACATGGAAAGAAACATCTGGAAACATCCATTAATAATCAGGAGATGGAATATACTAAGTATGAATCTAGGAAAATTGAAAGGAAGAACACATTCAACATTTCTCAAGCTGAAAGAACTGAAAAAAAAATGCAAGCCTCAAATTGCAATATTTAAAGATTCTACGGGCAAAATGAAATGGAATGCACAAAGTCATTAGTGAGCTGAAATGGACTGGTTTTGGTCATTGTGAATCAGACAACCATATGATCTAATATGCCCATGACAAACAAGAGGAAAGGCATTGCATTCATCATGAAAAAGAATATTTCATGATTTATTTTGAAGTACAATGCTCTCAGTGATAGGACAGTATCTATATGTCTACAAGGAACACTAGTTAATACTACCTATTGCTCAAATATACTCACCCATCACTCAAGCCAGAGAGGAGGAAATTGAAGATTTTTACCAACTTCTGCAGTCTGAAATTGATGAAATATGTAATCAAGATGTATTGATTATTACTGGTGATCAGATTGCAAAAGTTGGAAACAAAGATGAATCACTGACAGTTGTAAAATATGGTGAAAGATATAACACTGAGAATGCATGGTGGAATTTTGCAAGACCAATGATTTATTCATTGCAAATACCCTTTTTCAACAATGGCATCAGCATCTATATATGTGGATATTGCCAGGTGGAATATATAGGAATCAGATTGACTACATCTGTGGAAAAAGATGATGGAGAAGCTAAATATCTCCACCCAAAACAAGGCCATGATCTGAGTGTGGAACAGACCATCAATTGCCCATATGAAAGTTCAAATTGAAGCTGAAAATAATTAAAACATGTCCATAAGAGCCAAAATATAACCTTGATTATATCCTGCCTGAATTTAGAGATCATCTGAAGAAAAGATTTGATGCATTGAACACCACTGATTGAAGGATAGACTAGTGGTGGAATGACATGAAGAAAGTCATACATGAAGAAAGCAAAATGTCATTAGAAAGACAGGAAAGGAAAAAGAAGACCAAAATGGAAGTCAGAAGAGAAACTTTCTCTTTACTGGAGAGTAGCTAAAGAAAATGGATGAAATGACAAGACAAAGAGGAAGAACAGAAGATTTCAAAGAACAGCTAGAGAAGACAAAGTCAATTATATTGAAATGTGCAATAATCTGGAGTTAGGAAAGCAAAAAGGAAGAATACATTCAGCATTTCTCAAGCTGAAAGAACTGAAGAAAAAATGCGAGCCTCGAGTTGCAATATTGAAAGATTCTATGGGAAAAATATTGAATAATTCAGGAAGCATCAAAAGAAGATGAAGGAATACATAGTCACTGCACAGTAACAAAAAGAATTGATAGATGTTCACATATTTACAGAGGTAGCATATGATTAAGAACCAATGGTATTGAAGGAAAAAGTAGAAGCTGCACTGAAGGAATTGGAGAAAAACAAGGCTCCAGGAAGTGACAGAAGACCCATTGAGATGTTTCAACAAACAGATGCTGTGCTGGAGGCACAAGTAATTTGGAAGACAGCTACCTGGCCAACTGAATGGAAGAGATCTATATTTGTATCCATTCCAAAGAAGGATGGTTTAACAGAATGTGGAAATCACTGAACAAATATCATTAATATCACATGCAAGTAAAATTTTGCTGAGATTAATTAAAAAAAAAAAAAAAAACAGTTGTAGCAGTATATTGACAAGGAACTTCCAGAAATGCATGCTGGATTCAGAAGAGGATGTGGAACAAGGGATATTATTGCTGATGTCAGGTAGATCTTAGCTGAAAGCAAAGAATACCAGAAAGATGTTTACTGGTGTTTTATTGCCTATGCAAAAGCATTGGACTGTGTGGATCATAACAAATTATGGAGATACTAAATGGTTTCAAATCAGTAAGGGTGTGCATCAGGGTTGGATCTTTTCACGATATTTATTCAATCTGTATGCTGAGCAATTAATCTGAGAAGATGGACTATATGAAGAAGAGCATGGCATCAGGATTGGAGGAAGACTCATTAACAACCTTTGATATGCAGATGATACAATCTTGCTTGTTGAAAGTGAAGATGACTTGAAGTAATTCCTGATGAAGATTAAAGACTCAAATATGCAGTTGAGGTGGATTACATCTCAGCATAAAGAAAATGAAAATCGTCACACCAGGACCAATAAGCAGCATCATGATTAATAGAGAAAAGATTGAAGTTGCCAAAGATTTCATATTACTTGGTCTCAAAATCAACACCAAAAAGCAAAAGTCAGGAAATCAGACAATATATTGCACTGGACAAATCTGCTGCTAAGAACTCTTTAAAGTGCTGAAGAGCAAAGACATCTCTTTGAAGAGTAAGGTGTTCCTAACCAATGCATGGGGGCTCTGGTGGCATAGTTCCTAAGGCTTTTGACTACTAACCAGAATTTTGATAGTTCAAACCCATCAGCCACTCCACAGAAAGAAATTTGGGCAATCTACTTCCATAGTGATACTGGCTCAGAGACCCAAGAAGGGGTCACTATGAGTTGGATCCAACTTGATGGCAGTGGGACCAAAGCATAATATTTTCAGTTGCCTCTTCTGCATGTGAGATCTGAACAATGAATGAGGAAGACTGAAGAAGAGTTGACGCTTTTGAGTGTGGTGTTGGTGAAGAATACTAAAAAATACTATGGACTGCCCAAAGAACTAACAAATCTGTCCTGGAACAAGTGCAGCCGGAATGTTCCTTGGAAGCAAGAATGGACAGACTTTGTCTTACCTACTTTGGTTATGTTGTCAGAAAGGACCATTATTCCCTGGAGGATATCATGCTTGGTAAAGTGGAGCGTAAATAAAAAAGGGGAAGACCTTCAATGAGATGGATTGATACAGTGACTATAATGATAGGCTCAGGTTTAGCAAAGATTTTAAGGTTGGCACAGGACCAGGCAGTGTTTTGTTCTGTTGTACATAAGGTTGCTATGAGTTGGAGCTGACTTGAAGGCACCTAACAACAACAACAATTCAAAAACAGTTGCAGCAGTATATTGACAAGAAACTTCCAGAAATGCAAGCTAGATTCAGAAGAAGAAATAGAATAAGGGGCGAGGGGTTTCATTAGTGATGTCAGATGAAGCTTGACTGAAAGCAAAAAATTACCAGAAAGATGTTTACTTGTGTTTAATTGACTATGCAAAAACATTGGACTGTGTGGATCATAATAAATTATGGACACATTGAGAAGAATGGTAATTCAAAAACACTTAATTGTGCTCATGAGGAACATGTATCTAGACCAGGAAGCTGTCATTCAAACAGAACAAAGGGATACTGTGTGGTTTAAAATAGAAAGGGAGTGTGTCAAGGTTGTATCCTTTCACCATACTTATTCAATCTCTATGCTGAGCAAATAATCCAAGAAGCTGGACTACATGAAGAAGAGCATGGCATGAGTACTAGAGGAAGACTCATTAACAACCTATGATATGCAGATGACACAATCTGGCTTGCTGAAGGTGAAGTGGACTTGAAACACTTACTGATGAAGATTAAAGACTACAGTCTGCAGTATGTATTATACCTCAGCACCAATAAGCAGCATCATGATACATAGAGAAAAGATTAAAGTTGTCAAAGATTCCGTATTATTTGTTCCAGAATCAACACCAATGGAAGCAGCAGTCTACAAATCAAATGATGTGTTGCACTGGGCAAATCTGCTACAAAAGACCTTTCTAAAGTACTGAGGAGCATAGTTGTCTCTGTGAAGACTAAGGTGTCCCTAACCCAAGACATGGTATTTTCAATCGCCTCATATGCATGTGAATCAGGACAATGAATACAGAAGACAAAGAAGAGTTGATGTTTTCAGTTGTGGTGTTGGTGAAGAATACTGAAAGTACGATAGATTGCCAAAAGAACTAACAAAGCTCTCCTAGTGGAAGCACAGCTTTAATATGCCTAAAAAGTGAGAATGGCCAGACTTCATCTTACCTACTTTGGTCATGTTATCAGAAGGAACCATTCACTGTTGTTGTTGTTGTTATGTGCCGTCGAGTCGGCCCCGACTCATAGCGACCCCTCCTTGGGTTTCTGAGGCAGTATCACTACGGAAGTAGGA
>NW_006921746.1:3245293-3246715 GCF_000298275.1 Orycteropus afer afer | reverse complement strand
ATATATATATATATCTTCTGATATGTCTGTTCCTAATATCTGATATACAAATTTATAATTATGAAATTCTAAGAGTTTCAAGAATGACTAACAATATGTGAACATACCTTATTAGTAATATTCTTGTCTGTGTTGGCAGGGATTTTAATTACTCCAATCTCTTGAGTAGGGAGCTCTGGTGCCATAGTGCCTAAGGCATTTGACTGCTAACCAGAAGGCTGGTGGTTCAAACCCACCAGTTATTCCTCAGAAAGAAGATTGGGCAGTTTATTTCCATAGAGATACTGCCTCGGAGATCCAAGGAGGGGTCACTATGAGTTGAATCGACTCTAAGGCAGTGAGTTTTTTTAATTCATATCTCTGACCAGAACATCTTCTAGAGTAGTCCACAAAAAACATTTCTTGATGTGCAATGCCCTTTCTCTATAATTGTCTTTTTGTTTCCACATTACAGCTATTAAGATGAGCAACTAGAGATAAATTATTTTACTCTGTAATAAAATGCTTTCTTAGCAGGCCTTTGCCTGAAGTATATTGGTTACATATATTCTCAATATTAAAGGCAGAACTAAAGTAAAGTTGAAGTTGAATTTTATATAAATATCATCAATTTTCAAGATTACAGAGTTCAGTCATGAGAAAACAAAAACAACCTCATAGGTACTAAGTAGTGTTTTTCTTTAATGTTTTCCAGGAAACATTACTTAAATTCACCACTAAGCCTGCAAAAAGATATTTAAAATCAATTACATGTATGTATTAAAATATTATTTTTTTCAAGTTTAAGATTCAAACATGAATTTTACTTGAACAATTTGAAACTATCTTGGTGAAAAACAAAATACATCCTGAAAGAAGAGGAAAAACTTCAAAAATAAAAGTTTAGGTCAGCTGGTATTATCTCCCAAGAAATAATTATTATAGCTCCCTTATCTCTTCAGTCAAATGGCCACAAAGCAATTGTGTAGCCCAGAAAACTGATAACAAATAAAAATATAACCAAAAATTCATAGCTGGAGTTCCCAGTTGGAGGGGAGTTTATCAAGAAAGCTCATATTCTGATACTTTTTGGATGGGAGAAAATACATTTTCCAACAAAGACAAGGCAATGTCATCTGAAAATTCTAACTAGATAGAATCCAGAGACAGGTTTTAACTAATGAGAGTAGACATAGTTACCTCATAAGGTTGTTGTCAGTATTAAATTAGATAAAATATATAAAGAATCTAAGCATAATTGGTCCTTTGTTGTTGTTGTTTGCTGTCGAGTTGGCCCTGACTCATAGCAACCCATCCTTGGGTTTCCGACTCATAGCAACCCATCCTTGGGTTTCCGAGGCAGTATCGCTATGGAAGTAGGATTGCCCAACCTTCCTTCTGAGGAGTGGCTGGTGGGTTTGAACTGACAGCCTTCTGGTGAGC
>NW_006921746.1:3238208-3244743 GCF_000298275.1 Orycteropus afer afer | reverse complement strand
TATATGTATATATATATATATATATATATATATATTTCTTGAAAACACATTGAGAATGTAACAGAGCAATTCTATAGCCTACACAACCTGGAGGTCTGCACACAGTTGGAGATAGAGTGGTGGGGGGTGGGTCTGGCAACTAGTCATGAGCTGGAGGTTCAAGGACAGTACTCTAGTTCTTGGACTTGTGATAAAAGCTTATAATGCATGGCAGGTGTTGGCTAGATGATTCCAGCTTTGGGAAAAGCTAAAAGAGAGAAAGCTAGACAGTATTTATGTGGACCAGAAAATAGGTGGAAAGACTCAGAGACAATGCAAAAGGTCAGCAGCACTGAATGAGTACAGAATACAGTCTAGATCTCCAATAGATACCCAGATCTAGGCAAGAGATGTGACAATGAGTTGAGAGCAACAAGCAACAAAGCAATACTATTGTAATTGGTGATGACAATATAGACTTTCTGATCAAATACAGACATATATACCCTCTGCCCTAATGACAAGGACCAAAACTGGTCTTAGAAGAGTGGACACCAGCAAAAACACCTGGTTAGAATGAAGTATGAGATTGCCTAAATCAAGACAATTGTGACAAAATACACACATTTAGAAAGATAGGAGTAGCATATAGTTTGCAAGCTGAAGTTCAATGATAGAATTTGAAAATATTTCTGAAAAATTTTCACTCATGGAATAGCTAAATTAATACAACTATGATTCATGAATATAAGGGTATTAACCTAAAACCAAGTAAATGTTCAACTATTTCAGGAGGTGGCATATGATCAAGAACCAATGGTACTGAAGGAGCAGGTCAAAGCTGCACTGAAGGAATTGGCAGAAAACAAGGCTCCAGAAATTGATGGAATACCCATTGAGATGTTTCAAGAAACAGATGCAGCACTGGAGGCATTTACTCATCTATGCCAAGTAATTTGGAAGACAGCTTCCTGTCCACCTGACTGGAAGGGATCAATATTCGTGCCCATTCCAAAGAAAGGTGATCCAACAGAATGTGGAAACTATTGAGCAATATTGTTAATACCATAAGCAAGTAAAAATTTGCTGAAGGCAATTCAAAAATGGTTGCAGCAGTATATTGACAGGGAATTTCCAGAAATGCAAACTGGTTTTAGAAGAGGACATCGAATAAGCCATATCATCAATGATGTTAGATGGATCTTGGCTAAAAGCAAAGAATACCAGGAAGATGTTTACTTGTGCTTTATTGACTATGTGACAACAATCAGTTATGTGCATCATGACAAGTTATGGTTAATGTTGGGAAGAATGGGAATTCCAGAACTTTTAATGTGTTCATGAGGAACCTGTACAGAGACCAGGATGGTTTAAAATCAGGAGGGTTGTGTGTCAGGGTTGTATCCATTCACCATACTTATTCAATCTGTATGCTGAGAAATTAATCTGAGAAGCTGGACTATATGAAGAATGCAGCATCAGGATTAGAGGAAATATTATTAACAACCTGTGATATGCAGATGGCACAACATTGCTTGATGAAGGTAAAAATGACTTGAAGCACTTACTTATGGAGATTAAAGGTTATAGCCTTCAATATGGATTACACCTCAACATGAAGAAAATGAAAATCCTCACAACAGGATTAATACACAACATCACAATAAGTAGAAAAAGGATTGAAGTTGTCAAAGATTTCATTTTACTTGGATCCACAATCAACACCAATGAAGGCAGCAGTCAAAAAAATCAGACAATATATTGCACTGGAAAAATCTATGTCAAAAGATCTCTTTAAAGTGTTGAGGAGCACAGATGTCACTGTACAGACTAGGATGTTCTTGAACCAAGCCATGATATTTTCAATTGCTTCATATATATACATCTGAAACCTGGGTAATAAGGAAGACTGAAGAAGAGTTAATGCCTTTGAGTTGTGGTGTTGGCAAAGAGTATTGAAAATACCTTGGATTGCCAGAAAAACAAATCTGTCCTGGAAGAAGTGCAGCTGGAATGTTCTTTGGGATTGAGAATGGCCAGACTTTGTCTCATCTACTTTGGTCATATAGTCAAAAGGGACTATTCCATAGAAATCATGGTTGATAAAGTAGAGAGTCAGTAAAAAAGGGGAAGAACCTCAACAAGATGTACTGACACATTGGCTGCAACAATGGACTCAAATATACCAGGGATTGTGAGAATGGTACATGACCAGGCAGTCTTTCATTCTGTGGTAGATAGGGTCACTATGAGTCAGAATTAATTCCAAGGCACCTGTGGTCATTAAGATTATGCATCAACTTGGCTGGCCTGGTTCTAAGTGGCTGGGCAGCTGGATGTCATGATTCCCCATGATGAGACTGGTAAATCAACTCCATGGTGGGATCCACTGGGGCAGCTGAGGGATATGGTCTGCTTCCAATCATCAGAAGACAGCGTTGAGAAAGGTCTCTGAGATTTTGGCACATTGGGATCCTCCATTTGACCAAGTCTTTATCCCAATGACCTACCATATTATCTGTCAATCTTGGAACTGCTAATGGACTTGAATTAGTGGCATGTAATCTTGCTTGATAATTTTGGGACTGTGCTATTTTATTTGTCAAGCTTTGGTTGTCAGCCTCACCAGCCAGCAGCTGCCTGAGTTAAGAGAAGCCTCCAGCATCAGTGTGTCAGGAGAAAGAGGCAGAGCTCAAACACAAGGTCAAAGGGCTTTCATCCAGTCCCCACAGTTGGCACTTTGAACTGGGACTTCTAACCTCCCAAACTGTAAGAGAATAAACCCCTATTTGTTTAAGCCACACATTTGAGATATTTCTGTTAGAGCAGCACAAGAGGGCCAAGACAGCACCTAACAACAACCACAAACCAAAACAAACCTCTTGCCCTCAAGCCAGTTTTGACTCATAAAGACTTTATAGGACAGAGAACAACTGCCCAAACATTTTCTAAGGCTGGGAATCTTTACAGAAGGAGACTGCCAGCTACATTTTTCCCCCATGGAATTGCTGGTGAGTTCCAATCACTGACCTTCTGATTAGCAACCCAGTGCTTAACCACTGTACCATCAGGCACAGCTACACAATCTAAATATAACTACACATCTGGTTTACTTTTTATAAGAAGAAAAAAAAAAGATGATAATATAAGGAAAGCAGGTGTCATGCCTATTCTCTCAAGAAACTCATTCTCTTTCTTGGCTCAATTAAGCAGCTAAAACTTAATAGTCAAGCTTTAAAATGCCTAGGGAAACAAAGGCACTAGGTGAAGATGCTTAAAGATAATGTTGGAAGTATAACAGGGCAGGTGATCCTTTGGCATTGACGGTAAGATGAAATCATGAATATAAACTTAGAATTACAATTGATTTATTATGAAAACTAGAGAAAATCTGTATATATTTAAAACTATTATTAATAGAATATATTACCCTAGATTAAAAATATGAAAAAAAACTTTGTTGATCAAAATTTAAAAAAATGTTAGTTAGGGGCAATTCCAGCAATACAAGCAATATGAGCACCACCTGGAAAATTTTTAGAGATGCAAATCCTTGGGGTCACTCCAGAATCATTGAATCTGAAACTCTTAGCGTGAATTAAGCAATCTATTTTAACAAGCTCTCCAGGTGGAGAGTTGCAAGGTTTAATAAATAAAAGTATAGGAATCATAGTTAAATTTTAATTTCAGATAAAAAATAAACAGGATTTTTTTTAGTGTCAGTATGTTCCATGCAATATTTGAGATATAATTATGCATAAAAATGTTATTTATCTGAAATTAAAATTTAACTGTACATCTTGTATTTTTGCTGATAATTCTATCCAGGTGACTATGGTGCAAGCTAGACTTTGAAAACCACCATTTTTGGGGAAAAAAATCTCCTTTGCCCATAAAACAAGGCTGAATATGGCTGTTATAGACTGAATATGGCATTGACGTAATTTTGTTTTGCCCAATCGGTTTGTTTTTATTTATTCCTTGAGTTTCAAGGTTTGAATTAATTGCTAATATTTAAAATGCTGTGAAATTTCATAAGATCTGGATCATATTCTAGGATGGAAACAAGTGACTGTGACTATCCTCAGGTACTCTACAGTAGCCCACAGTTCCCATCACTCCATATTGTATCTCTATCATGAGTCTAACAAGTAACGGGTTGCCACTGATTCAATTCTAACTCATGGCAACCTCGTGTGTATCAGAGTACAGACATGCACCATAGAGTTTCAAAGGCTGATTTTATTTATTTTGGAAGTAGATCACCAGGCCTTTCTTCTAAGGCACTTTTAGGTGGATTCAAACCATCAAACTTTCAGTTAGTAGCTGAACACTTGACTATTTACACCACCCAGGAAGCCCATCCTGAGACCAGGTGTTACTTATCATTTAGAGCTATGGTTGTACTGTTTGTATAATCTAAGGTTGAAATTACATTAGTAAACTGGATCTTCTTAGATATGTAAGCTTGGAAACATTTTATAAAGTTTCCCCCCCCTTATGTATAGACCCTCTGCAATATACCAAACAAACTCAATGCTGTTGAATCGATTCCGACTCATAGCAACCCCTCCTTGGGTTTCAGAGGGGGTATCTCTATGGAAGTAGATTGCCCAGTCTTCCTTCCGAGGAGTGGCTGGTGGGTTTGAACCACCAGCCTTCTGGTTAGCAGTCAAATGCCTTAGACACTATGCTACTAGCTGAAATACAAAACATCTCAAATCGACTTCAAATGGGAAACAAGGGTATTACGACATTGGGTATATCTCCCAAAAAATGAAATTGTAGATTAGAAATCAGGATTGTAATACATTTGAATATGCACCAGTCTGAAACAAGCAATACTAACTTATAGAGTGCCAATGTAAAGAATAATTATTGGGTGTTTTTTTTGTTTGTTTTTCACTTATATTGAAAACATTAACTGAGTCTCTTGGTGAAAATTCATATTCTAAAATAATTATTTTTTATTAAGAAGAAGAGTTGATGCTTTTGAGTTGTGGTGTTGGCAAAGAATACTGAAGAAACCATGGACTGCCAGAGCAACGAACAAATCTATTCTGGAAGAAGTGAAGCCAGAGGCTCCATAAAAGTAATAATGACCAGACTTCATCTCACCTGCTTTGGTCATGCTGTCAGAAGGGATCATTCCCTAGAAAAGGATGTCATGTTTGGTAAAGTAGAGGGGCAATGAAAAAGGAGACGATCTTAACAAGATGGATTGACACAGTAGCATAAGGATGAGTTCAAGTACAGCAGGGATTGGAGGACAGTGCACAACTGGACAGTGTTTCATTCTGTTTTCAATAGGGTCACTGTGAGTGGGAGCCAACTGGAAGGCACCTAACAACATTGAGAAGAATAATATGAATATAAAAATTGACAGAGATATTTACTGCTGAAAATTTAATATTGGACAATATTTAGGAAGAAAGGCACAGAAGTTGAGCTCTAATCTAAAACTTATGTTGGGCCCTATCTGTAGTATAAATCATGAATATGTAAATTAAGGATTGTGATCTGCTAATCATTTATCTATACTAGGTATAACTAATCTGTGAATGGAGAGAATCAGAGGCTAACGTTTTTGGAATTTGTTTCCTGGAATACTTCAAGAACTGTTGGGGCTATAGAAACCACCCAGTTTTTGCATTGCTTGATTGAAGTAATGCAATACTGAAGAAAGTCCACCTAATTTGAACTTAATCCAACTTTGTGCCTTCATGATTTAAATACAGCAAAGTCACTTTCTTTCAAACTTTATGCAGCAATGTCCCTTTTACTATCTCAAGAGCTTTCCTAGAATAATTTTTTCTCTCTCCAAGGCTTGTTTGGAGAGCATGTGCAATGCTTTTGTGACATATGGGCCTGTCCACAGTAATTAATTCCTAGTTTGTCTGACCTAATTGTTCCATGTTGGCAACTCTTGTTATTTTATTAAGGGCAACGTTATTAAATATGAGCAGGTTATTGTCAAAACAGTGAGTTGTTTTCAAAGCTACACATATTTTTTTAATTTTATTTTTAAATTTTTTATTGTGATTTGGGTGAAAGTTAACAGAGCAAATTCACTTTCCATTTAGCAAATCACATACACATTGTCTTATGACATTGACTACAATTTACCCCAATGTAACAACTCCCCTCCCACTTCCACCCAATAGTTACCTCTCCCAAGTCCATTTTTCCATGCACTCTTGCCCCTAGAACTGTCTCCTTGTGCATAAACAGCTCTCTTTCTCCCATGATTGTTCTGTCCAACGAGTGTATCTACCTCAGGTAAATGTTCAACTCATATGCCTGAGGTAGATACACTCCTTGGACAGAACAATAGTACTTTGTTTATCCGAGGTCTCTTTCTTTTCTATATAAAGTTAGTGATTGTTTTTTCCATATCCTTAAAAAATGTTGATGGGATCTGTATTGGCATTGCATTGAATTTATAGATTGTTTTGGTAGAATTGATATTTTCACAGTGTTCAATCTTCCTATCCACAAGCATGGGATGTTCTTCCATTTACGTAGATAAGCTCTTATAGTTTCTTTTTTTTTTTTT
>NW_006921746.1:3220233-3233932 GCF_000298275.1 Orycteropus afer afer | reverse complement strand
TATTTTTATAGTTTTCTTTGAACAGGTCCTTTGTGTCCCTGGTAAGATTTATTCCCAAGTATTTTATTTTTTTTGGTAGCTGTTTTAAATAGTATTGGTTTCCTTATTTCTTTTTCAGCAGTCTCTGCTGGTGTAGAGGAATCCAACTGATTTTTGGATGTTGATCTTTTACCCTGCCATGATGCTAAACCTCTCAGTTAGTTCCAGTAGATTTTTGACTGAGTCTCTTGGGTTTTCTAGGTATAGGTTCATATCATCAGCAAATAAAGATAGTTTGACTTCTTCCTTACCAATCTGGATGCCATTGATTTCCCTTTCTTGCCTTATGGCCCTGGCTAGGACTTCCAGTGCAATGTTGATTACAAGTGGTGAGAGAAGGCATCCTTTTCTGGTTCTTGTTCTCAAGAGGAATGTTTTCAGTCTCTCTCCATTGAGAATAATGTTGGCTGTTGGTTTTGCATACATGCCCTTTATTATGTTGGGGGATATCCCTTCTATTCCTATTTCACTGAGAGTTTTGTTCAAGAATTGGTGTTGGATTTTATCAAATGCCTTTTCTGCATCAATTAATATGATCATGTGGTTCTTTTTCTTTGTTTTACTTTTGTGCTGGATAATGTTGATTGATTTTCTAATGTTGAACCATCCTTGCATATCTGATAAGAACCCCACTTGCTCATAATGAATGATTTTCTTGATATTTTATTGAAGTCTATTGACTAGGATTTTGTTGACAGTTTTGGCATCTATATTCATGAGGGATATTGGTCTGTAGTTTTCTTTTGAGTGATGCCTGTGCCTGGTTTTGTTATCAAGGTTATGCTTGCTTCATAAAACGAGTTAGGGAGGATTCCATCCTTTTCTATGTTTTGGAATAGTTTTAGTAGGATTGGTGTCAGTTCTTCTCTGAATGTTACTCATGTTATTTATATTCTCTGCCTCTTTCCCTTTGATAAATTTGCCTGTGGTTTGTCAATTTTATTAATCTTTTTAAAAGACCAACTTCTGGTCTTGTTGATTTTTTTTTCTATTGTCTTTCTATTTTCTGTTTCATTGATTACTGCTTGAATCTTGATTATTTCCTTTCCTCTGGTGACTGTAGGCTTTTCTTGCTGTTCTTTTTCTAATTGTTGGAGATGTTGGTTTAAGGTATTGATTCTGGCTATTTCTTCTTTTTTGATGTGTGCATTTATTGCTATAAATTAGCCTCTGATCACTGCTTTTGCTGTGTTCTAAAGATTTTGGTATGTTGTGTTTTCATTCTCATTTGATTCAAGGGATTTTTCAATTTCCTTTTTTATTTCTTCTCTTACCCAGTCTCTGTTAAGGAAGGTGTTGTTCCATTTCCATGTGTTTGCTTTTTCTGTTGATCTTCCTATTGCTGATTTCTAATTTGATAGCATTGTCATCTGAGAAGATATTTTGCAGTATTTCAATATTTTTAAATTTATTAAGAGTTGCTTTATGGCCTAACCTATATGGTCTATCCTGTAAAATGCTCCATGGACACTGGAAAAGAATGTATATTGGGCTGTTGTTGGGTGAAGTGCTCTGTACATGTCTAAAAGGTCAAGTCGGTGAATTTTATTGTTTAGCTCTTCTGTATCTTCGTTGAGTTTCTTTCCAGTTATTCTATCTTTCAATGAAAGTGGTGTATTAAACTCTCCCACTATGATTATGGAGTCATCTGTTTGCCTTTTCAGTTCTTCTAAAGTCTTATTTATGTAGTATGGTGTTCTTTCATTGGGTCCATAGATATTTATTATGGTTATATCTTCATGTTCAATTAATCCTTTAATCATTATATAGTGTTCTTCCTTGTTTCATATAGTTGTTTTTGTCTTAAAGTCGATTTGATCAGAAATTAATATGGCCACTCCTGCTCTTTAGTGGTTGCCATTTGCTTGATATATCTTTTTCCAACCTTTGATTTTTAGTCTATTTTTGTCTTTGTCTCTAAGGTGTGTCTCTTGTAGAGAGCATATTGATGGATTTTCTTTTTTTATCCAATCTGCAACTCTCTGTCTCTTGAGGGGTGCATTTGATCTATTAACATGCAGTGTAATTATTGAAAAGTATGAATTGGTTCTTTTATTTTCTTATGTGTTTTTTCATAGTGTCCCTGGGTTCATTGTTCCACATTATTTTCTGTGCTTAGCTCATTATGTTTATAAATCATGTTATCATTTCCTTTGTTGCTATTGTTTTAGTATTTGCTGAATATTCATGCTTGTCCTCTTTTTTATTGTGATGTGAAGATTTATCATTTTTGTTTGATTCATAATTTTTCTGTGATTTATAATTTTCTCCTGAGTTTAAAACAGTCCATTTTATCTTGCAACTCTCTTGACTTCCTTGCCATTTAGAAGTTCTGTAACTACACAGTATTTTCCCTCTTTTTGCTTTGTAGTTGTCCTCATTTGCCAATTGATGTCTCTAGTTCCCTGTTTAAAATCTGGTAAGCTTATTTTCCTTTGGATATTTCCAGAGCTGTGGTATATGGGTTATATCATCTTGAGTATTACTGGTCAGTTGTTGTTTGCTATTTTTGGTTCTCTGTTCAAAGGATTCCCTTTAGTATCTCTTGTAAGGTCGATCTGGTTTAAACAAATTCCTTTAATTTCTGCTTATCTGGAAATCTCCTAATTTCACCATCATATTTGAGGGACAATTTTGAAGAGTATATAATTCTTGGTTAAATTTTTTTTTTCTCTTTCAGGTTTTTATATATACCATCCTATTGCCTTCTCACTTGCATTTTTTCTGCTGAGAAATCAGAGCTTATTCTTACTGGTTGTCCTTTTTAAATAACTATTTTTGTTTTTCTGTGCTGCTATCAGAATTCTTTCTTTGTCTTTGGTTTTGATGATTTGATGATGATGTGTCTTGGTATTCTCTTTTGGGGTCTATCCTGTTTGGCTCTCGTTGTGCTTCTTGAATGGATATTTTCTCACCTTTCTTTATATCAGGGAAGTTCTCTTCCAACAAATCTTGGACAATTTTTTCAGTGGTTTTATTTTTCTCTTCCTGTTCTGGAATTCTAATGATGTGTAGGATATTCTTTTTGATGGTATCCCACATGAACTTTAGGCTTTCTTCATTTTGTTTTGATCTTTTTTCTGATTGATCCCTTTCCAAAGAAGTATTTGGGTATTTGTCTTCAATCTCATTAATTCTGTCTTCCATTGCATCATTTCTACTCCTTTGCCCTTTCAGTGTGTTATCTATTTCTGACAATTTAGTATTAACCTTCTGGATTTCTAGCTGTAGATTTGGAATCATTTTTAATTTTTCATTTATTTTGTCATTTTGTTCTTGTATTTTCCTCTAAAATTCTTCTATGGTTTTGTTTGTTTTTTTCTTGGTCTGTCTCTCAATCCTTTAAAGATACCTAAATATAATTCTTTTGAATTCCTTATCAGGGAGTTCCAATGTTACTTCTTCCTCAGGGATGTGTTCTGGGTCTGTATTCTGCTCCCTTGTTTCTACCACTTTATCTTGCATCTTTGTGTTGACTGTGATTGTCTGTTTCCTCTGAGACATTGTGACATTGTTGTATTTAGATTTTTGTTAATTGTGAAGAGCAGCCAAGGGTGAGTCAGCCTCTTTTTGGTGGTTGTTTATCATTGGCCCATTGGTGCTGAAGGAAGTGGTGGCTCTCACTCAGTAAGTGAAGCTGCAGGAGGTGTGGGTGTAGTTCTGTCATGGGGACTGTTCCTATCTTCCACTTAGTTAGACAAAAATAACAATTGAATAACCACCAAAAAAGTAAAAGCAAATGGACAAAAAATACACCATGTAATCACACAGGAACAGTAACCAGAAAAGGAAAAAAGTGAAAAAGAAAAAAAAAAAAAAATATATATATATATATATATCTGGGGAGAGGGCAATAAGAGAAAAAAGGTAGAGAAGGAGAATAATTAAGAAACAAATGGGAAAAATGCAAAAAGAAAAACAAGGAATGTGGTTAACCATGATAAAGAAGAAAAGATTGCAACCAGGAACAGGGAAAAGACAAAAAGCTGAAAACTAGAACCTGGGAGGGGAGGAATAAATAGTAAAAGTGAAAGGACAAAAGTAATAATGATAATATTAGTTTTAAAACAGAAAAGAACAAATGAACTAAAAAATAGAAAAATGGAAAAAAAAAAAAAATCAGGGCAGTGCAGGGCAGTGCACCCAGGCTCCATCCGAGCATGCAGACTGGGATGGAATTCCTGCTAGCTCAGAAGGTGGCTGGGAGTGAGGGATGGCTTCACCTCTGTCCACCAAGTGGGTGTGGGGTATTGGAGTAACAAGGAAATGTTGCACCATTCCAGTCATCCATGTCCAGAACATCCTTGCAGTTCCTGAAAAGTGGAACCTGTTTTTAAGCCCCTGGAATCTGGGAGAACTCTGTAGCTTTAAATATCCAAAATGGTCAAGCTGCTTGTAAACATTCAAAATGACAGGCAGAAGTTCACAGCTCAGCGCTCAGCCCACCTTCCTCTATATTGCGTCCTTTTTTTTTTTTTTTTATTCCCCAGCCCCAGAGCAGTCCTCCATGCAGCCTCTGGCTAGCAGAGCTGATTTTTAGGTTAATTCTTATGGTGTACCACCATTCAGCAATATCCAAGCTGTCTATGCCATCAGGATTGTCACCAGACCGCAACTCTGTATGTCTCCTTTTTTGATGTTTTCATGCAAATTCTTCGGCTAGTTGAAGTTTATTCCACTTCTATATCCTTCCCTTCAAAGCTCAGGGGTCCAAGAGTATCTTATGTATCTCTGTTAAGTGGTTCCCCTTTTCTTTGTTGAAGAGGGTCTGTGCAGTCTTTCTGCCTATTCCATCATCTTATTGGAACCTCAAAGCTCCAGACATTTTAAACTCCTCTGTTTTATCAATTATTAAATATTCTGTATTCACTAAATATTTCTTAGCCTGTGATCTCAAAAGTGTGTTCCAATTTAATTTATCTTTTTAATTACATTGATGATTAGTTGTGCTCTGAATCTATTGTGGAGGTGGGATCAGATTCAATTCTACCCCCCAATCATTAATATACTACATTTTACTTCTATTTGGGAGGTTACAAAACTAGGGTGTTTTCTACTTTATGGATATCAGTGTTTCCCTCTGCCTAGTTGGTGAGGAAGGGTATGTTTTCCACTTTGAACTCCCTAGCTTCATGTCAGTAGGTCTGTCTCAGATCCACCTGGACTTTTTGTTTCCATCCACCTGCATTTCTAGCCTAAATTCCTTCAGAGCAATGACTTGTGGTAAAATTTGGCTTGCTAAAGAATGAATAAAATATTCAGAAGTGTATAAAGCCTGAAAACTGATAATCTCTCACATTATGCAACAAAGAAATGTCCCTGAGAGGATGTGTTTTGTTTATCACTCTCTAGATTTGAAAGACATTCTGAGAGCAATTCACTAAATCTCATATTGTGTGTCGTGGGAGACCCTAATTCACATGCCTGATTCTAATGCTGTCTCTACTACATCAAAATATACTAGACATATGTAAACAATAAAATGATATTATAAATTTACACTATGCTCAATTTTTAATTCTAATAAATTGAAAAATTTTGAAAATCACCTGACATTTATACAGCCTTCAAGAAGGATTTTTATTTAAAGTGGTGAGTTACTCTTGATGAGACCACATAATTAAAAAAAAAAAAAAATCTAATGAACTAAAAAAGATATCGGTGAAACAATGGACAAGATAAAGCATAGCAGTCTCTCCTTATTTCCCTCTCCCCCAGAACAGTAAAACAGAAACAAAATTACATTTTTTAAACATTTTCATTTAAATTTTGTATTCTATAAATTCTGGTGGCATGTGAATTTCTCACTCATTAAAAGCAAACAGTCTTTATGCTTCAGTGAGAGGGCAGATACATGCTAGAACAAGAAATGATTTCTCAGTTTTGACTGTCATATTAGGCTTTACACTAAGACAATAGTTTGAAAAGCAGGCTTTACTAATGAATGAGAGAGGGGATTCAAAATTCCTTTAGATCATAGTTTTGCTTTCTTAAGTATTTTAAAGGAAAAAAAAAAACTACCTTCCATTTAGGTTGTAATGCTACTGTAATAGGGATCAGAGAACATAAACAAAAGCCCAAAAGCTTGCAGCCAGGCCCTCCAGTCCTGAAATACTGTGGGAAGATGGGACAGAAAGGGAAAATTAATATGTCATATAGTAAGAGACTTGTTCTAGCATGCCCACTATACTGTCTCACTCCAAATCTGTGGGAATTGAAAGAGAGCTTTAAAAACTTCCAAAATGTTATGACGGAGCCGGGGTCTTGAAGCTGCAGACAGGCATACCTGAATTCACCCAGGGAGGCTGTAAGCTCTTAGAGAAGCCTTGCCTAAGCTCATTTCCACAGTGCTGAGGATGATTGTGCAGCATCATTAGCATAAGGGGGCAGAGGGAAGAAAAAGAAGCAGTGAGAAAATGGTTTTCCCAAGTGGGGAGGTATTTTTAAATAAGCTAAATATAAAGGTCATAATGTCTACCTTCACATCTAGGTCTTTGGAAGGTTTTAGAAGTCTCAAAGACTGCTCCTACCACTCTGGTCCACCCTGCACTAACTTCTGAGGTTTATCCACAGTGAAGTAAACAGCATGATTGGGCAGAGACAGGGCAGAGCTTCACCTTTCTGTCCATTCAGTCACTATGTGATGAGGACAGGTTTCAGAAAAATGCCCAGTAAGCCCTTAGGTAGGCCTGAAGCTTGTGAACTTGTTACACCCAATTAGAGATGTTGTTGTGGTTCATTGACATCCAGTCAACTCTGACTCCCAGCAACCCTAGTACAACAGAATGAAACTGCCTAGTCCTGGACCAGCCGCACAATCCCTGCAATGCTTGAGCCCATTGCAGTCACTGTGTCAATCTATCTCAGTAGGGGTCTTGCTGACCCTCTACTTTATCAAACATGATATCCTTCTCTAGGGAATTGTTGCTTCTGAAAACATGACCAAAGTTGGTGAGATGAATTCTGGCCATTCTCCTCCTAAGGTGTGTTCCTGCTGCATTTCTTCAAGAAAACATTTGTTTTTCTTCTGCAGTCCATTGTATTTTCAGTATTCTTCACCCATACCACAATTCAAAGGCAGTAATTCTTCTTAAGGAGCTCTGGTCTTCCTTATTCATTGCCCAACTTTTGCATGCATGTGAGGCTGTTGAAAATACCATGGCTTGGGTTAGGTACACCTTAGTCTTCAAAGTGACATCTTTAATCCACAAGACCTTAAAGAGGTCTTTCACAACAGATTTACTCAGGGACAATCAATATGTGATTTCTCTGCTGCTACTTCCGTGGGTGTTGATTGTGGATCCAAGTAAAATGAAATCCCTGATAACTTTGATCTTTTCTCCATTTATCATGATGTTGCTTACTGGTCCATTTCTGAGGATTTTTGTTTTCTTTATGTTGAGATGTAATCTATACTGAGGACTATAGTCTTTGATCTTCATCAGTAATTGCTTCATGTCTTCTTCACTTCCATCAAGAAAGGCTGTGTCATCTGCATATGTCAGGTTATTATTGAGTCTTCCTCAAATTCTGATGCTGTGTTCTTTATATAGCCCAATCTTTTGGAATATTTGCTCTGCATTTATATTTAATTAGTATAGTGAAAGGATACATCCCTGATGCACACCCTTCCTGATTTTAAAACATTCAGTATCCCTTTGCTCTGCTCAAATGACAGCTTCCTCATCCGTGTACAGGTTCCTCATGAGAAAAATTTAGAGTTCTGGAATTCCCATTCTTTGCAATGTTATCCATATTTTTTTATGATCCACACACTCAAATGTTTTTGCATAGTCAATAAAACTCAGGTGAACAACTTTCTTGTATTTTTTGCTGTCACCCAGAGTCCATCTAACATCAACAATGATATCCCTTCTTCGACCTCCTCTTATGAATCCAGTTTGAATTTCTGGAAGCGCTCTGTCAATATACTGCTGCAATCATTTTTGAATTATCAACACAATTTTACTTGAATGTGATATTAATGATATTGTTTGATAATTTTTCCACATTCCGTTGGATCACCTTTCTTTGGAATGGGCACAAATATTGATCTCTTCAAAAAGGTTGGCCAGATAGCTATCTTCCAGATTTCTTGGTATAAATGCATAAGTGCCTCCAGTGCTGCACCTGTTTGTTGAAACATCTCAGTGAGTATTCCATCAGTTCCCGGAGCCTTGTGTTTCTCTGAATTCCTTCAGTGCAATTTGGACTTCTTCCTTTCATACCATTGGTTCTTGAACATATGCTACCTCCTGAAATAGCTGAACATGCATCAATTCTTTTTGGTACAGTGACTCTGTGTGTTTTATCCATCTTCTTTTGATGCTTCCAGCATCACTTAATATATTTCCCACAGGGTCCTTCTATGTTGCAATTCAAGGCTTGAATTATTTTTCAGTTCTTTCAGCTTGAGAAATGCCAAGACTATTCTTCCCTTTTGATTTTCTAACTCCAGGGTTTGCACACTAAATTATACTATTATCTTTGTCTTCTTGAGATACCCTTTGAAATTTTCTGTTCATCTCTTTCATTTCATCATTCTTCTATTTGCTTTAGCTACTCTATATTCAAGAACAAGTTTCAGAGTCTCTTTTGGTACCTATTTTTTATCTTTTCTTCCTTTCTTGTCTTTTCAATGACTTTTTGCTTTCTTCATGTATCATCTCACTACTTGTGTGGTCTTTGGTCACTGGTGTTCAATGCATCAAATCTATTCTTCAGATGGTTTCTAAATTCAGGTGGGATATACTCAAGGTCACATTGTGGCTCTTGTGAACTTATTTTAATTTTCTTCAGCTTCAACTTGAACTCAAATATAAGCAACTGATGATCTGTTCCACAGTCAGCTCCTAGTCTTGTTTTAACTAATGATATTGAGTATCTTTTTCACCTCTTTTGGCAGATGTAGTCAATTCGATTCTTATGTATTCCATCTGTTAAGGTCCATGTGTATAGTAGCTGTTTATGTTGTTGAAAAATGTATTTGGAAAAGTCATTGGTCTTGCAAAATTCTATCACAGTGTCATGACTATCACCAAAGCCATATTTTCCTTCCAATGATTCTTCTTTTTTTTTCCAACTTTCACATTCCAATCACCAGTAGTTATCAATACATCTTGATTGCATGTTTGGTCAATTTCAGAGTGTAGAATTTTGTAAAATTCTTCAATTTTTTCATCTTTGGCTTTGTAGGTTGGTACATTAATTTGAATAAAATAGTATTAACTGCTCTTCCTTGTGGTTTATGGATAGTATTCTATCACTGAAAGTTTTACTCTCTCTGCATTATTAAGGTCAACTCTACTTTGAGGAGGTAGCTTTTCCTTCTAGTCATTTTTTTCAGTACTTTCCAACCAAATGGCTGATCTTCTGGTACATCATCAGACAATGTTTCATTTCTATTCACAGAGTTTTCTGGTAATGTATCAGTGTTTCCCTGGTATTCATAATGTTTTAAGTGGCCAAATTTTTCAGAAGTTAATGGCCCATCCTTCTCCTAGTCTGTCTTAGTCTGGAAGTTCTGCTGAAACCTGTCCCATATGAAAGACCCTGCTGGTGTTTGAAATTCATATTGTATAGCTTCCAGCATCACAGCACTATGCAGGTCACCACAATACAATAAAATGACAGATGAAAAAATCTGCTCCAAAAGATATCTTTAAATTATGAAAGAGCAAAGATAACACTTTGAAGAATAAGGTGAGACTGACCCCAAGCTTAGTATTTTCAATCACCTCACAGGCATGTGAAAGCTGGACAACAAATAAGGAAGACCAAAGAAGAATTGATGCATTTGAATTGTGGCATTGGTGAATAATATTGAATATACCATGGACCAAGGAGCTATTGTGGCATAGTGCTTAAGGCATTGGACTACTAACTAGAATATTGGTGGTTCAAACTCAACAGTCACTCCACAAAAGGAAGACTAGGCAATATATGTCTGTAAAGATTTACCTCCTTGGAAACCCAAAGGGGTTGCTATGAGTCAAAATTGACTTGATGGCAGTGAGTTTTTTTTGTTTGTTTGTTTATATCATGGACTGCCAGAATAACCAATAAATCTGTCTTGGAAGTAGTACAGCTGGAATGCTCTTTAGAAATAAGAATGGCAAGAATTCGTCTCACATACTTTAGTCATGTTATCAGAAGGGACAAGTCCATAGAAAAGGATATCATGCTTGGGAAAGCGTAGGGTCAGAGAAAAAAAGAAAAGTCTCAATGATATGGATTGAAACATTAGCTTTGAAATGGACTCGAGCATAGCAAAGATTGTGATGATGGAACAGGCAGGACTGGGCACTTTTTTTGTTCTATAGTACATAGGGACACTATGAGTCCGAGCCGACTTGACATCACCTAATAACAACAATATACACACTCATATATATACCCATACACTTACATAAATATGCACAGAGATACTCTCTCTCTCTCTCTCTCTTTCTCTCTCTCTCTCTCACACACATGCATATAGAGAGATTGGTATAGATGTATCTATATTCTGTTGTCCCATGCTCCATCATATATATTTTTTTGGAATCTCTAAAGCATTCATTCATACCTTGCTAGTGGAAGTTAAATTGGTACCATCATTTTGAAAAATAGTGGGTAATAGTTTACAAAATTGAAGATTTTTATATCCCTTCCCTAGTAATTAAACTTCTGGATATATACCCTAGAGACCCTGTGCATAGGTGCACCAGGATATAATACAATCCTTTTATATTAAAATCCTATAATATTTTCAGCAGCAGCGACCATAACTGCCCAAAACTAGGGTGGGGTGTGGTGGTGGTAAAGTCCTTTAAAAGTTAAAATTAGTGAACAAGCTAAATGGGGGAGGGTTTATGCCCATGACCATGTATGGGGTTGTCAGACAATATTTTTACATGTGTACTTTTATGTGCTGAAAGAATGTCTGGGTGTGTAGTAATGCTGACAAGGGGCAAGGTTGTAGTGGCTTCTTGGCCACAGCTAGCTACCCTGAGGGAGCGAATAGTTGGACCTGTGGGCCTGAGACCATAGTGGCAGGGGACATCAAGCTTCATTGGCAT
Organism: Orycteropus afer afer; assembly: GCF_000298275.1. Taxonomy (NCBI): domain Eukaryota; kingdom Metazoa; phylum Chordata; class Mammalia; order Tubulidentata; family Orycteropodidae; genus Orycteropus; species Orycteropus afer. The sequence continues at coordinate 3,222,833 of NW_006921746.1, read as the reverse complement.
AACATACTGCACAAAAACATTATTTTACATCCTACTCTGGTGAGTAGCAAATGGTGTCTTAAAAGCTTGCAAGCAGCCATCTAGATGTAACATCTATATGTGGGTCTCTCCTTATCCAGAGCAAAAAAAGAATGAAGAAAAGCAAAGACACTTGGAAACAATTAGTACAAGGGACAAGTAGACCATGTGATCCTCAGCCTGTATGACCCTGAGACCAGAAGAACTAGTTGGTGCACAGCTACCACAGTCAACTACTCAAAAGGGGGATTGGCACAGGAGATCCTGGATAGAGCGGGAGAATAATGTGGAACAAATCTCAAAAGTATAAAAAAAAGACCAAGTTTGCTGGTGAGATAGTGCCTGGTGAGATCTCTATGTCCCATAGTTACTGTTCAGGCCTGGAAATGAACTCCCTCCTGTGACTTCCAGGCAAACAATAGATAGGCATATGGGGTAAACATTTATATAAGGTAGATACACTCCTTGGTGCAATCAATCATGGGAGAATAGAAACAGTGTTTGCACAGGGAGACAACTTGGGTGTGCCTGGGAAGGAAGAACACAGGGAAGAGGTACCTACAGGGAGGAAGTGAGAAGAGAGCTGTTACATTGTGGGGAATTGCAGTCAATGTCATGAAACAAAATGTGTATGAGCAGCTATACAGAAAATGAATTTACTCTGTAAACTAGCATCCAAATCAATTAAAATTAATTTTGATAGGTTCATACTGTGCAAAATAATATAGTTCAGTTTAAAATTAAAATGTATATGTTCATACAAAGGAATACAATCCAGTAAGAAAAATAAATAAACTAGAGCTACATGCAGGTTTATGGAGTAATTTTGCAAATATAAAATTAACTACAACAACAAGACATAAAAGTTTACTTATAGTATATATTTGTATAGATGTCATTTATGTACATGTTAAAAGCAAATAAAATATAACAATAAATTATATTATTTATCATTACATATTTCAGTGATAAATCTATAAAAAACATTAAATTGTCATAATTGTCAGGATAGTGGTTAACACTATGAATTGGGAGAGGAGTGTGATTTGTAATGGATGCACAGGACCTTCAAGGATACTGGAATTGTTCTATTCCTTGACCTGAGTGATAGTTATTTTGTTCTTTGCCTTATAATCATTCTTCAAATTAATTATTTACTCATGTTTTTGTTTATAAGGACCTCTGGTTGAGTGGTGCCTAAGGCATTTGACTGCTAACCAGAGGTTGGAAGTTCAAACCCACCAGCCATTCCTAGGAAGGAAGATGGGGCAATCTATTTCCATAATGATTTATCACCTCTGAAACCCAAAGGAGGTTGCTATGAGTTGGAATTTGCTTGATGGCAGAGAGCTTTTATTATTTTTTTTTGTATTTATGCTATTTCTGTAAATTGTTATGTAAATTGTTATTGTTGATGCAAATTTAAAATCAGGAAATTTTTCAGAAGCAGATCACCATAGAAGAGCGAAAATGTTTTTATACAAAAGACTGTACAATGGACTGTCTGGTCTGGGACCATGTGGCAGTAACAGTCAGACGTCAAGTGCCTCAAAGCCTCAGGGAGAACTTGATGAAAATAATACAACCAGGAGGAGTGGCAGGGCCTTTCAAGGCAAGGAAGAGACCAGACCATGAGATGTACCTGTTGCTATGTTCAAAAATTAAAGCCAGCCAAAAATACAATGGGAAGTATTTTAGCTAGAGGTGTAAATCAGCCACTCTTAGCAGAACACAGTGATTATTCAGAGAATATCATATTTGTACATAATCACCAGCTCCCTTCTTTATCATATCTCCCTCCCATATACTTGGATGTTACCTTGAAATGGAGTAAAGGTAGAATTCTGTGCATTTCCATTTAAAGAGACTAATTTTTTGTCTGATATGACTGTTTAACATTGCATCCACAATGTTTACCAAACTGCAATAAAATGTGGTTGTTTCTCTAGTATTCTGTAAAGTGTGCAATTTTAAGGAAATTTATGCCAGTAACACACACACACACACACACAAACTGCATTTTATTTTGACACCTAAATGAAGCATGACTAGTAAATCTTTGACTTAACAGTAAATACATGTGCAGTACAAAGGAAAATGGGAAGGAAAGAAACAATCTGCACTGTTTTTAAGTTTTGTTCTTAGCCTAGTTTCATTGGATCAAGTTGGACTCCAGCTCATTCTACTCATTAATTGTTGTTGCAGATAATTCTCTCACTGCTTTGCTTCTCAAGTTTGTGCAGCTCCTAAATTTAGTGTGCCACAAGGAGGTGTCAATTTGCATATGTGTCATGATTTACATGCATAACTATTCTTGATTGTGATTAACACCCTAGATAACATCAAAATATGAATATAGGCATTCACAGTTAATTGAAGTATTGATATCCTTTAATAACATCATTGCAATTGTGAAGTTAAATAAATAAATAAAGACACTTGTGAAACTTGGAGAAAAATTGTTTAAATCATTTTAAAAGGCAAGTCTATCCATTCTATATTTTATTTTTTATTCTATTGACAAATTATAATATTTCTAATACTACTAAAAGTCTGGGAGCTCTGTTAGCATAGTGGCTAAG
>NW_006921746.1:3219031-3219713 GCF_000298275.1 Orycteropus afer afer | reverse complement strand
CAACCTTCCTTCCGAGGAGTGGCTGGTGGGTTTGAACCACCAGCCTCCTGGTTAGCAGTCAAGTGCCTTAGGCACTATGCTACCAGAGCTCCCAATAGATAATGGGTAATAATGAGTATCCACCTGCAAATTTAATCACAATACTGCTGTAATGCAATGATGTTAGCTGTTGGAGGACTCATTTTGAAGCTCTTCTAAATAGAGATCCCATTTTGTATAGCTTCATACGTTTTACAACATGCACTAAGATTTCAATCAATACATGAATAAATGAATGAATGAATAAATGAACAAATAATTTGAAATTGTACATTTGGAGTTTAGAACTTAAATTTAGACTAATACAGTAATTCATTTTAAGAATTATTTTAAAAATCCATTTTTTTTGAAATTTTAAATAAAAATATTTGTACCCAATACAAATATTTGTATTATTATATCATTATACTCTAGAGAAAAGAGAGATTCACCTGAGGCTGATCTTGCACAGATACCAGTGATACAAAATACCTGCATTCCTTACAGAAACAAGAGAACACAGACATAGAGCAGTCCCTCACAGACAGCCAGACAACTGTAGGAGAGAGCTCCAATATGTCTACTGACTCAACAGCATAGTGTTGGGGGACACCAGACTCAATTGGCACAACAAAATACATAAAAATCTTGTTCCAATAAATTT
>NW_006921746.1:3216187-3217825 GCF_000298275.1 Orycteropus afer afer | reverse complement strand
GAACCAAGAGGCCAGGAATAGATATATGGGGAGATTCAGATTGGTAATCAAAGGAAAGGGTAAAAAAATAGGCAGAGTCTCCTTAATCTCTAGGGAACATGAAAATACTCTAATTCCTGGTCAGGAGGAGTGAGTCCAGTGTGAGAGATGAGTGAAAACAAAGAAGAGTCCAAATATTCTGATCAGGTTCAGAGTTCTGGGGAGGAATAGTATCAAGCAAAAGTAGAATTGCTAATACTGTCCTCATTTTTACATTCCATGAAAAGTTAAAAACCCACTGCCATCAAGTCAATTCCAACGCATAGTGACTCCCATTGAGCTTCCAAGGTGGTAAATCTTTATGGCTGTAGATTGCCTCCTCTTCATTCCATGGAGTGGCTGGTGGGTTTGAACCACCAACTTTCTAGTTAGCAGTCAAATACCTTAGATACTGCTCCACCAAAGCTCCTTATGAAGTTAGGAAGACTAAAAACTAGATGCCAATAGTCTGGTTGAGATAAAGTCTGCAACTGTCATAAACACTTATTGTGAAAGCATTTTCCAGAAGTCATTACCTTTCACAGTACAAACAATTACAATGCAAATATCAATAACAGCAAGGTTTCAAATTAACTTAGCAATCTATTCCATTATTTGATTCTTTATACTTAAAAACTTTATCTGTAAATTAACTTGTTTGTTAGCTACAAAACTGCATCAATGTCTACAGAAAACCTTGAGGGAATTTTTGTATTATTGAGTTTGAAACTAGCTTAATCATCCTTGGCTAGTTTCCCCAAAAAACCTGAAAGATATTGATTCTAAGAGACTATATTCATAATGCCATGTATTCATAAATCATTCATAAATGATGTAAAGAAACATGAATTTTATCACATTTCTTCAGAAAAAGAAATAACAATAGGCTTGCCATATCACATAGGTAGTTTTTCACAAATTTCTTAGTTTATTTCAAGGTTTCAACACTATTACTTTTATGAATACTATTGAAATGTTGCTTTGGTAAATTATATCTTTTTTTTCTAATGTTAATAGTTATTGTGATTCTTAAAACCATTTCATAACACATGCAGATAGGAATTCTCACCCCACTGCAACTCCTAATTTTAAATTTCCTAATTTTAGGGCAATCTACTTCCATAGTGATACTGCCTCGGAAACCCAAGGAAGTGTCTCTATGAGTCGGGTCTGACTTGACAGCACGTAACAACAACAACAACATTTTTAAAAAGGTATATCCTAAAACTTAGAAAGAAATATTTGTTTTGAAATCTCTTTTGTCTGATATTATTGTAGCCATTCCAGCTTTCTTTTTCTTATGGTTGCTGTTTGCACAGTATTTTTTTCCATCTTTATGCTGTCAAACTATTTGTAGCATTGAATCTAAAGTGTGTCTCTTATAAACAAAATTGTAATTAGACTTTTTTTTGGGAGTTCTGGCAAGATGGCAAACTAGGCACAAGGACTGCACAGATGCTCTTCAACAAAGAAAAGTGAAACCAATTAACATAGACACAGAAGATAATCTTGGACCCCTGAGCCTTGAAGGGAAGGATACAAAAGTGGACTAAACCCCAACTAGCAGAAGAATTTGCGTGAAAATACCAAAAAAGGAGACACACGGAGCTGCAGACTGGC
>NW_006921746.1:3208798-3212945 GCF_000298275.1 Orycteropus afer afer | reverse complement strand
ATATAAAACATTGTTCCACCTCCTACTTTGGTGAGTAGTGACTGGGATCTTAAAAGCTAGCAAGCTGCCATCTAGATGCAACGATGGGTCTCTCCTCATCAAGAGCAAAGAAGAAAGAAGAAAACCAAAATTAATGGAAACAATCAGTCCAAGTGACTGGTACACCATCCGATCTGCAGCCATAAGAGAGATGCAAATCAAAACAACGAGATAACCATCTCACCACAGCACTGATAGCAAGATTCAGCAAGACAGAAAATAAAAAATGCTGGCAGGGATGTGGAGACATTGGGACTCTCCTACATTGCTGGCAGGACTGCGAAGGGATACAACTACTGTGGAGACAAGTATGGTGATTCCTTAGAAAGCTAGAATTGGAAATACTATTTGACCTAGCAATCCCATTATGAGGTATATATCCTAGAGAAATGAGAGCCAGGATAGGAACAAATATATGCACACCCATGTTCATCACAGCACTATTTACAATAGCAAAAAGATGGAAACAACCTACGTGCCCATCAGCCAAAGAGTGGATGACCAAGCTATGGTACATACACACAATGGAATGCTATGCAGCACTAAAGAATAATGTAGTGTCTGCAAAACACCACATAATATGGATGAACTTGGAGGACATTATGCTGAGTGAAATAAGCCAATCACAGAAGGACAAATATAGTATTAGTTCATGCTGTAGAGGGTCAAGGAAAGGTTTATATATGGAGAGAAATTTTCTTTGTTGGTTGCCAGGGGTGGGAGGGGAGGAGAGGGAACACTGCAAAAAAAAAAAGAAAAAAAGGTGCATTGACCCATGTCACTTCAGTTTTGTATATTTCACTGTACATAAATTTCAATAAAATGCATTAAAAAAATACAAAAGGAAAACAAAAACAAAATTAGACTTTTTTTTTCCCCCTCAATCCTTCCTGGCAATCTTTGCCTTTCAATTAGATAGTTAATCCATTCACACTTAATATTATTTTCAACACTGTTATATTTATATGTATCATTTCTGATTTTTTTCCTATATCTTTCTTCTTGCTTCCTTTTATATTGATTGAATAAATTCTAATGTGATATTTTAATTTCTTTAAAAATATTCCCCCATATATTTTAAGCTATTTTTCTTAGTAGTTTTCCTAGGACTTACAAATCTGAAACTATGAGAATCTACTTCAGATTTATACAAACCATTCCAGTGAGATATATAAATATTTTTCCTATATAATTTTACATCATTTCCCCCCTTGTGTGCTTTATTATTATACATGTTACATCTATATATGTACAGAAGTGACAACCCATTGGTACTGGTATTATTTTACACCCACTCCCAATTTATTTAGAAGTTCCGGTGGCACAGTGCCTGAGGCTTTTGATAGCTAACCAGAAGATTGGCAGTTCAAATCCACCAGCCACTCCATGGTAGGAAGATGGAGCAATTTACTTCCATAAAGATTTACTACCTTGGAAAGCCAGTGGGGTCAGTATGAGGCAGAATCGACTCAATAGCAGTGGGTTTGATTTTGGTTTGTTTTTGGATTTATTGATGTGGTTAGTTTCCAAAGATCAGATCATTGTACAAAACTTAGCATTATGAAAAAAATGGAGGATGACTACATCAGATTACAAAATGGAGGATGACTATATCATTATGCAACTGCAAATCCACTGAGAATCATGGACCAGTCGAGCTGATACATAATCTTAACCATCACAGCTAGTGTTATTCTTGCCACATAGCTTGTACCTCATTACTGCCAGACATATGTCGTTAATTCTATAAATAATCAGAGCATTAATTTACTGTTATTGTAAGTGTGAAATGTTGGATAAGGAAATAGTTAATAGATGATAAGTAAGTATAGACAGTTAAATAGCTGTTAAAGATGTTGAGAAAATAAAGGAGAACAAATACATATTTTAGAAATTATTGCATTCACCTTCTAATTTATCATTTCTGCTTCTTTACATTTGTTCTGATGGATTCAAGTTACCATTTGGTGGCATTTATTTACTGTAATACAAGTTTGTTCTCATCTATCTCCTTCATGCTGTCATTGTCTATGGTGCAGCAAATCACTTATTATAACATCAGATGACATATAGCACTAGGCAAGTCACCTGCAAAGGACCTCTTTCAAGTGCTGAGGAGCAAAGATGTCTCCTTGAGGACTAAGGTGCACCAGACACAAGCCATGATATTTTCAGTTGCCTCATATGTATGTGAGACCTGGACAATGAATAAGGAAGACTGAAGAAGAACTGATGCTTTTGAGATGTGGTGCTGGCGAAGAATGCTGAAAATACCATGGACTGCTAGAGGAACTAACAAATCTGTCCTGGAGGAAGTGCAGCCAGAATATTCCTTGGAAGTGAGAATGGAAAGACTTTGTCTCACCTACTTTGGTTATGTTGTAAGAAGGGACCATTCCCTGGAGAAGGATGTCATGCTTGGTAAGGTGGAGGGTCATCAAAAGAGGGGAAGGCCCTCAATGAGATGGATTGACACAGTGGCTGCGGTGATGGGCTCAAGTATAGCAGGGATTGTGGAGCTGGCGTGGGACCGGACGGTGTTTCGTTCTGCTGTGCATAGGGTTGCTCTGAGTGGAGACAACTTGACGGCGCCTAAAACATGGCTTTTCTAGCCAGTCTTTCTCCCCTAGATTACTGAGTGGAACTATGCAAATAAGTGTCTGGAACTCTTATGAGGATTGGTTAGTTTTGCTATGCTGCTGGTCTTAAAATGAGCCCTCCTAAAGGCAAAAGGGGAGTTCTGGTAGCATAATGCTTAAAGCACTTGACTGCTAACCAGAAGGCTGACGGTTCACATCTACCAGCAACTCCTGGGAAGGAAGGTTGGGCAATCTACTTCTGTAGTGATACGGCCTCGGAAACCCAAGGAGGGGTCGCTATGAGTTGGGCCAACTCGACGGCACATAACAACAACAACAACAAAGGCAAAAGGGTGGGTCTCACTGCCATCAATAGAGAAGACCTGTAGGTGAAATGATGTGCATCCTTAGACCCAAGATTCCTGCACTGGACCTCCTTGGCAGAGACCTTTGGCTGATTCAAGAGGCATGAAATAGATCATTGGGCTTGCCAGTCCACTGAATGCTTATGGGAAGGAGGCTTGTTGGCAGAGTGGGATCTGTAACACTAGCCAGAGTAGGGCAAAGGCCAGGCCTAGAGGTCAAGGATCAGAGAGGCATGCCTGAGGGCATAGCAGAAGAGAGACTGTCCTGATTGAAGAATTGCACCCTGAGAATGTTCCTGAACGTGAGTTGTAGCCTGTTGTTGTTGTTGTTAATGGTGGGATGTCTATGAGGGATTACTCTGTGTCTGTCTTCTATTATTTCTGTAAGGACTGTGGGTATTTTGTATCACTGATGTCTGTACAAGATTAGCCTCAACTGAGTCTATCCTTGGTCTAGAGTATACCTCTATTCACTCACCCCTGTCTGATCATCTCAAGTGTTTATGTGTTTATGTGTATAGCCTAGTGTTAGGTGTTTATGGCAATGTGGTATTGTGGACACATTGGTTGGTTTTAGCATCTGTTGTCTATCTTTTATGTGCACAATTCAGTGTCCTCTCATTTCCCAATATCATCATGGTGGTCATATATTCTTCCCATATATCCCTCCCCCTACCCATGTCAGTGTGTACGCCCCAACTAGCCCTAAATTAATCCTTCCCATTCCCTCCCCATCCTGGTACCTACTAGGTGAGTTCCCTTTCCCAAGCAAACCCTTCTCTGTCTTTTTACAGTAACGAGCTCACACAGTACTTGTCCTTCTGCGATTGACTTATTCACTCAGCATAATGTCCTCTAGGTTCATCCACATTGAGAGATGATTTGTATATCCTTCATTGTTCTTTAATGTAGCTTAGTATTCCATTGTGTGGATATACCATAATTTGGTTATCTACTCATCCGTTGATGGGCATTTGGGTTGTTTCCATCTCTTTGCTATGGTGAATTGTACTGCAATGAATATAGGTGTACATATGTCTGTTCGTGTGCTATCTCTCACCTCTTTAGGTGAGAGCAATTCCTAGTAATGGAATTGCTGGGTCAAATGGTACTTCTATTTTAAGTTTTTTTAAGTGCCGTGCCATTTGCCACAATGGTTGTACC
>NW_006921746.1:3204838-3205951 GCF_000298275.1 Orycteropus afer afer | reverse complement strand
TGATAAGTTAGAGTATTGATTTTGTTTCTTTCCTCTTTTTTGATGTATGCATTTATTGCTATAAACTGTCCTCTGAGTACTGCTTTTGCTGTGTCCGATAGGTTTTGGTAGGATGTATCTTCATTCTCATTAGTTTCTAGGAATTTTTTTTTTATTTCAATTTTTATCTGTTTTGTAACCTAATAGTTTTAAGCAGAGAGTTGTTCAGCTTCCATTTGTTTGATGTTTTTACCTTGCTTTTCCTATTATTAATTTCTAGTTTTATAGCATTGTGGTCAGAGAAGAGGCTTTGCAGTATTTCAGTGCTTTTGAATTTATTGAGGCTTGTTTTATGTCCTAGCATATGGTCTATTCCGAAGAAGGATCCATGTGCACTGGAAAAGAATGTGAATTGTGTTTTTGTTGGGTGAAGTTCTCTATATATGTCTATGAGTTCCAGTTGGTTGATTGTTTTGTTGAGTTCTTCTATATCTTTGTTGAGTTTTTTTCCCATTGACCTGTTTCTCCTTGAAAGTGGTGTGTTAAAGTCTCCTACTACTAATGTAAAGTTGTCTATCATTCCTCTTAATTCAGTTAATATTTGCTTCACATATTTTGGATCACGTTCATTGGGTGCATTAATATTTATTATTGTAACATCTTCTTTGTCTATTGACCCTATCAGCATCCTATAATGCCTATCCTTATCTCTTAAGATGTTTTTCACCTTAATGTCTATTTTATCAGAAATCATAATTGCTACCCCTGCCCTGTTTTGTTTTCCATTGGCTTGGTATATTTTTTTCCATCCCTTAACTCTTAATTTGTTTTTATCTTTGTGTCTAAGGTGTGTCTCTTGCAGGCAGCATATTGATGAGTCTTCTTTTCTTATCCAGTCTGCCACTCTCTTTCTCTTGATAGGTGCATTTAGTCCATTCACATTGAGTGTAATTAGTGATAGGTATGAGTTGATTGGTGTCATTCTATTGTGTTTTTTTGTCATGTTGTTGGTGATTCCTTGGTCCATGTATATTTCTGTGCTGAGTTCAGTTTGTTGGTTAATGCTTTCTCCCTTTTCTTCTTTATACTTGGTTTTGTGTTTATTAAGCCCATATGTTTTCCTTCCTTCTGGAT
>NW_006921746.1:3190886-3203594 GCF_000298275.1 Orycteropus afer afer | reverse complement strand
TGTTGATTTGTTTTGTCTTGGTTTTATGGTTTAATATTTTGAAAAGGTGAATCTGTTATATTTTATTTTATTATTGATTTAGGTGTGCTGGGTCACTCTGAAGTTTTCTTTGTGATGGTGGAATCACTGAGGGGAACGTGGATATGTGTTTCTGTTTGTCGTAAAGAGGGTTGAGTTTGAACCAGGAGGTTTTATGGTAATTGGCTGAATATGGTTTCTTTTATTGAATAAGTGAAGCTATTGGAGGAGAGGGAGCTCTGATAGCATAGTGGCTAAGACACTTGCCTGCTAACCAGACAGCTGGCGGTTCAAACCCACCAGCCACTGCTCGGAAGGAAGGTTGGGCAATCCTACTTCTGTAGTGATACTGTTTTGGAAACCCAAGGAGGGGTCGCTATGAGTCGGGGCCGACTCGATGGCACATAACAACAACAACAACAACAAATTGGCGGAGAAGGTGGGAGAAGAAGAAGGAAAGGTTGGTGTTGCTAGGGTTGATTTCTAGGGCTTTGCACAGGTCACTATTGATGACGTTGTACTGTTATTTACAAGCTGTGGCTCAATTTCAGGAAAGATTCCTGTTGTTAGTGTGTCACCACTTTCTGCTAGGCTCAGGCACCCTCAAAGGCCCTGCTTCCTAGGCCCCTTGGTGCCAAAAAGCTGATGCAAGGCAAATTCCTGGGTCCACATGCAGCTGCAGATTCCTCTCTCTCCACCCCATCTGCCCACAGCACTGGCCCAATCTGCCCAGACTGAGAACACCTCAGGAGTTTTTCTGTGATACCGCCCACCTGTGGCACCAAAAATTCATGCAATTTCAGCTGTGCTGGAGTTGGGAGAGTGCCTTCTAGTAATCTGTGGTACCAATATCAGTGACAAAGACAAGCACAGACCTCTCAGTGCCTCCCAACCTGACCCAAGCCCACTCAGTGACCCGCTGATGGGGGAGTGAGCTCACCCTCCTGGAGCACCAGTGAGCTCTCCACTTGTGTTTCAGTGGTGCTGCACGCACCCATTTGCACCCAGCCAACCCAAGTTACCAATAAAATCAGGTGCTGAGGGTAGATCCTTGGGGTGTTTGCTGGTGTCTGTTGGTGTGGTTGCTGGTATGCTGATATAGGGTGTCCTCTTCCTTGACCCACAGAGATCTCAGGTGGCTTCCCAAGTCCACCAGTCAGTGACTGCCCCAGGGAAGTTTCCAATGGCCTCTTTCATCTGCCCATTTGCCCTCCACCGGCTAGATCTTCCTTAAATTTTTTCCCTGTGTCTTTCCTGTAATTCAGCTTTTCAGTGTTTGGTGCCCTCTGATTCAGTGAACTGTTCAGAGCACCAAAATCCCTAATTCAAATGCTGTACCTAGTTTTTCAAGCACTAATATGCTAGAGGGAAATAGTGTGGTGTGTGGTGTGATGGTTACTGATGAGACTCCATTTTGAATCCTCTATTTCTTCTTTGTTTTTAACACTTTTACTGAAAGTTGGTATTTTTGACCAAATTTTTGAAGTTTCAGCCATTATTGCTCTACATATATATATATTTTTTCTGATTCTTTCTCTTATCTCTTCTCCTTCTCGTACTCCAATTTCATATTTGTTTGTGTATTTAAATGTGTGTCACATTTCTCTGAGGCTTTTTATATTTTTTCACTCTATTTCACCATTTTTAAAATTGAATAGTGCTAATAAATCTATCTTCAAGTTTACTGATTCTTCTTTATGCCAATTAAAAGTTACTGTTTAGCTCTTCTAATATTTTTTTTTCTTTTCAGTTATACTTTTCAAATACAGAATTTCAATTTTTGTCCTTCTTAATTATTTATCTTTATTGATACTACTTATTTAATGAAATATTGTCTTCATATTTTTCCTTGCTTCTCTAAGCATCATTTCATTTAGCACCTTGCACTACTTTAGCTATGTTGAAGTATATTGTCTGTTAAGTTTGATATATACTCATCCTCACAGGCAGTTTACAAACTCCGCTACTTTCCTCTCTACAGATTACATAGAACATTTCAAGGTCTATCCTGAAATGCAATGTTGTCAGTGATAGGATTATTTACACACACTATTAGGAAGACCAGTTAATACTACTATTACTCAAACTTATGGACAAACCACTGAAGCCAACGATAAAGAAATTGAAGATTTTTACCAACTTTTGCAATCTGGAAATTGACCAAATATGCAATCAAGATGTTTTAAAATTACTGCTGATTGGAATGTGAAAGTTGGAAACAAAGAAGAATCATCTGTAGTTTGAAAATATGGTCTTGGTGATAGAAATGATGTTGGAGATAGTGTGACACAATTGTGAAAGACAATTGATTTATTTATTGCAAATACCTTCTTTTACCATCATGAATGGTGGCTACACATCTGGACCATAGACCTGGTCAGGTTACAAATGAATCAAATTGACTACATCAGTGTAAAGAGGCAATAGAGAAGCTCAATTATCATCAGTCAAAACAAGGTCAAGAGCTGACTGTGGAACAGACCATCAATGTGACTTCAAATTGAAGCTGAAGAAAAATAAAATAACTTGACAGAACCAAAATACAACTTTTATTATATGCCACATGAATTTTTCCTACCATCTGAAGAACAGATTTGATTCTTTGAATGCAAATACCAAAATCATACGAGTTGTGGAATGACATCAAGAATATCACAAATGAAGAAAGCAAAAGGTCATGAAAAAGACAGGGAAGGAAAAATAGGCCAAAATGGATATCAGAAGATACTCTGAAACTTGCTCTTGAAAGGAGAGTAGCTAAAATGAATGGAAGAAATGATGAAATAAAAAAAAAACTGAACATGAAATTTCAAAGGGAAGCTTGAGAAGACAAAGTTAAGTATTATAAGAAAATTAGCAAAGACCTGCTGTGATGGTTATGTTTGTGTGTACTTTGGCTAGGCCTGATTGAGTGGCTGGGCAGCTAGAGGTAGTATTCCCCATGATAAGGCTGGTAATCAACTCCACATTGGAGTCTATTGGGAGCAGCTGAGTAGTTGCCTTTTGGTATGTGGTCTGCTTCCTGTATATAAGGAGAAGCTTTGAGAATGATCTCTAGCCTATGGCATGCTTGGACCCTGCATGTAGCTTTGTCTATGTTGAGCAGCCGACTATGTTCTGCCGACCTTGAAACTTACAATTGACTTAAGTTAATGGCCTGCTGTGTGTTTTGATAACATCAGGACTGTGCCTTTTTACTTGTTAAACCTGGGGCTTTTCAGCCTCAGCAGCCAGCAGCTGTCTGAGTGAAGAAATGCCTCTAGCTCCAGTGGGCCGAGAGCAGGAGGCATAGCTAGACCCCAAGGTTGAGAGAATTTCACCCAGAGCCTAGAGTCTGGAACCTTGAACTTGGACTTAAAGACTCCAAATTGTAAGAATAAACTCCTGTTTGTTTAAGCCATCCCATTTGTGGTATACTCTTGTCAGAGAGGCATTAGGTAACCAGAACACCTGGATTTAGAAACCCAAGAAGGAAGAACACACTGTGCATTTCTCAAGCAAAAAGAACTGAAGAAAACAGTTCAAGCCTTGAGTTTCAAAAATGAATGATTCTGTGGGCAAAATATTGAATTATGCAGGAAATACCAGAAGACGGAAGGAATACAAGAGTCATTGTACCAAAAAATAATTGATAGATGTTCACCTATTTCAGAAGATAACACATGATTGAGAACCAAGGGTACTGAAGGAAGGAGCACAAGCTGCACTGAGGGAGTTGGCAAGAAACGAGACTTCAGGAACTGACCCATTGAGATGTTGCGGCAAATTGACGCAGGACTTCTGGTGCTTAGTTGTTTATTCCAAGAAATCTGAAGACAGATACCTAGCCAACCAACTGTAAGAGATCTATGTTTGTGCCCATTCCAAAGAGAAGTGATACAAAGAAAAGTGGAAATTATCCAATGATTTATATAACATACAAGTAAAACTTTGCTGAAGATAAGTCAAAAACAGTTGCAGTGATATATTGGCATGGAACTTCCAGAAATACAAGCTGGATCCAGAACAGAACATGGAAGGAAAGACATCATTGCTGAGATCAGATGGAGCTTGGCTTAAAGCAAAGAATACCAGAAAGATCTTTATCTGTGCTTTATTGACTATCCAAAGGCATTATGAAGAATGGGAATTCCAGAACACTTAATTGTGCTCATGAGGAACTTATATGTAACTAAGAAGCTGTCCTTAGAAAAGAACAAGGGGATACTATGTAGTTTATTATCAAGAGGGGTGTGCATCAACGTTGAATCCTTTTACCATACAGATTCAATCTGTATGCTGAGCAAATAATCCAACAAGCTGGACTATGTGAAGTGCTCAATGATGTTGTTGTTGTTGTTACATGCCGTTGAATCAGACCCAACTCATAGTGACCACCTGCTTGGGTTTCTGAGGCGGTATCACTTCAGAAGCAGATTGCCCAACCTTCCTTCCGAGGAGCAGCTGGTTGGTTTGAACCATCAGCCTTCTGGATAGCAGTCAAGTGCCTTAGGCACAAAGCTTGAAAGTGGCAATGTAGAGGTAGGGGGAGATTTTTACTGTAAGGAATTCCTGAGATCCATTTCCTTCAATCATTGAGATCTTACTTGCTTTACATACTGAGCATTGCATATCTTAATCAGAAAAAAAGGGAAGTTTTTTTTTTTTAAAAGTTGCAGAAACCTCAAATTTATTCAACTGCCTCTTTTATCAATAAGGAAATTGAGGTCCATGAATGTCAGTCTATATAGAATAGTGGCCTATGTATATGATGTATCACTAGAACAGATCTTTTGGATCTTCCTATCAGCATAGATCTTTCTCTAAGACCAGTGGTTCCCAAACTTTACCATGCATCAGATAAACTGGTGCTCTAAAACACAAATTACTAGTCTTTACCATCCCCAAAATTTCTGAATCAATAGGTCTATGATCATTCTATTGTGTGGATCATAACAAATTATGGATAATATTGAGAAGAATGGGAATTTCAGACGACTTGATTGCGCTCATGAGGAACTTGTACAGACTAAGAGGCTGTCATTTGAACAGAACAAGGGACACTGTGTGGTTTAAATTCAAGAATGGAGTGCATCAGGGTTGTATCCTTTCACCATACTTATTAAATCTGTGTGCTGAAAAAAAATAATTTGAGAAGCTGGACTATATGTGTTAGGCCAAAGCAAACCCAAGCCCCAATATGTCAGTTGGCAGCTTCCTCCAGGTGTCAGGCCCTGATGAGACAGCCTGATAAGACAATCGAAGTGACAGAACTGCCCAGGCTGGAAAATCCCATGCAATGACAACCTTCCTCCTGTGAAGCCCCCTCATGCTAATTAAGTGCAGACCCATGCTAACAGCTAATTGGACCATGCCATTTCCTTAGAGGACCCTGTCATTTCCTCAGTGTCCTCAAATAGGTCCTCTCTGTGTCTATAAAAATCCATGCCCCCTGCCCGGGGGTGCAACTTTTCTGGCCTTGATGCTAGGGCAGGAGGACCTCACCCGGGAGTGCTAATAAACTGCTTCTCTGAAACAACTCCGTGTCCTGGTGTCTAGGCAGCTCTGTGTTACAGTATGGAGAAGAACATGGCATCAGGATTGGAGGAAGACTTATTAACAACCTATGTTATACAGATGACACAACTTTGTTCACTGAAAGTGAGGATGACTTGAAACACTGATGAAGATTGAAGACTACTGTCTGCAGTATGGATTACATCTCAATATAAAGAAAAAAATCCTCACAACGGGAGCAATAAACAGCATCATGATAAATGGAGAAAAGATTGAAAGTGTCAGAAACTTCATACTACTTGCTTCTACAATCAACGCCAATGGAAGGAGCAGTCAAGATATCAGATATCATATAGAATTGGGCAAATCTGCAGTAAGGATACTTTTAAGTGCTGAGGGGCAAAGATGTGTCCTTGAAGACTAAGGTGAGCTTGACACAAACGATAGTATTTTCAATCACCTCATATGCATGTGAGAGCTGAAAAATGAAAAATGAAGACCAAAGAAGAGTTGATGCTTTTGAGTTATGGTGTTGGCAAAGAATGCTGAAAGTACCATGGACTGCTAAAGGAACTAACAGATTTGTCCGGGAAGAAGTGCAGCCAGAATGTTCCTTGGAAACGAGAATGGCCAAACTTCATCTCACCTAATTTGGTTATGTTGTCGGAAGGGACCATTCCCTTGGCAAAATGGAGGGACAACAAGAAAGGGAAAGGGCCTCAACTGTCAATTATGTCAACAATTATGTCAGGGGTAGACTGACATAATGGCTACAACAATGGACTCAAGTATAGCAAGGATCTTGGGGCACAGGACCAGGCAATGTTTTGATCTTTGTACATGAGTACAGAGATGACTCAACGGCACCTAACACAACAACAGGTCTATGATTATGTCTTACTATGGATTGAACTGTGTCCTATCCAAATATGTATTGAAGTCCTGGCTTATGGATGTGATTCTGTCTGGAAATAAGCTTTTTTATTTTTATTTTGTTAATAAGGTCATATCAGTGTAAAGTGAGTCCTAAACTTAATCACTTCTGTATGACAAAAGAAGCAGAACAGATACTGAAAAATTGGTGGTAATAGCATCAGAACATGTCTTACTTCAGGGGAAATAATGAGACTCTGATTCTTATGAGATATAGGTCAGATATATTTCCAGTTCCCAATCATTTTCCTGTTCTGATACTGGTCGTCCCTCCCCTGGCACTCCACTTCTCTTCTGGGTTTGATAATCCATGGCAATGGCCACATAGAACTAACAGAACATATTTACAATTAAGTGCTTTATTAAGGAAGTAACAGGGTACAAATTCAGGATCAGGATGAACCAGCTACAACTTAGGATCAGAATCAGGAAGCATGTAAGCAAAGTCTCAAAGGCTTCCCCAAAGTAGAGAGCACATCCATGCCTTCTCCAACACAAGACAGCTCTCTGGCTTTTCTTGGCTTCTCCAGGCTTAGAAAGAAAGCAGGCCTTTCTCTCTGCTCTGTATGCCCCCACACAAGTGGGTGCACCTTCTCCAGGATAGGCCTCCCCTCAGTCCCCTCAGAATAAGCCTCGCTGCATTTGGCCTCTTTGCCATTGGCCCTGGCACAGGACCTCTTGCATCTCTATTACCACTGGCTATGCAGTAGGGCCCCTTCTGAGCTTGTTACTGCCAGGACTGGCTGCAGGGCCCCTTCCAGGTCTCTTGCTGTCATCAATGTTATATCCCTTGACCTGTGCTATAGCCCTTTTAGAAGGCTCCTCACCTCCTCTTTCTCTACTTCTCTTTTCTTGCCTTTCTTATCTTTTCTCCTTTTTGCTACTTCCTTCCTTCCTGTTTCTGTCTGCAAAGTTCTGTGGTGCTGGTGCATAAATAAGCAAACTCTTGGTGAAGTTCAAGCCATGACCACTCCACCAAGGCCATAAACTGAACAATCCACTTGTGGTAGATAACTGTCACTTCATTTGCATAAAAGGCTGTAGTCACTTCATTTGTATATTGACCAATCCCTTCAATATATATAAAATAGACCAATTACAGGGAAGGCTGAAACCAGACAAAAAGTATCAAGCCATCATGTTGTTTTATTCAGATTACTTAGGAAGAGTCAATGGACATGAATCAAAACAACAAACCCTTTGCAGTAGAAAGCCAAGGCGAAGGTAATTCCACAGGGCTTAGGGGAAATACCTCTCAAGCCATGTTTTTTTAAAAAAAACTAAGACAGAAGTTCACATAAAAGAATTCACTTCACTACAGATGCAGAGATATGTACAAGGGTGCAGACAGACGCAAAGAACACCAAGTATTGCTATAGCTACTAGAATGTGAAATAGATGAAGAAGAAATTTCTCCTAGAGCCACGTGCTAAATTCACACTTGCAACCTCCTGAAAGGTGAAAAAGTAAATTTCTGTTCTTTAAGGCCACCAACTTCTGATAGTTTTTGTTATATTAGTATGGTTATTGTTGTTATTACTGTGGAGTCCACCCCAACTCATAGAGACACTATAACAGAATGAAATAATGCCGGATCCTGCATCATCCTCACAATGATTGCTATGTATGAGCCCATCTCTGCAGCCAGTGTCAAAGGAGAAAAAAAGGGGTCTTTTCCTTTTTCACAGATCCTCTACTTTCCCAAATATGATATTCTTCTCCAGGGACTAGTCCCTTCTGACAACAACCAAAGTAGATAAGACAAAGTCTGGCTATTCAAGCTTCTAAGGAGCATTCCAGTTGCACTTCTTCCAGAAAAGACTTGTCTTTCTTCTGGCAGTCCATGGTATTTTCATTATTATTTGGCCACACCATAATTCAAATGAATCAGTTCTTCTCTGGTCTTCCTTATTCATTGTCCAACTTTCACATGCATATGAGGCAACTGAAAATACCATGGCTTGGGTTACCAAAACCAAATCCATTGCCGTCTAGTCAATTTGACTCATAGCGATCCCTCCTTAGCTTTCCGAAGCAGTATCTCCATGCAAGTAGATTGCCAATCTTCCTTCCGAGGACAACCTGGTAGGGTTGAACTGCCATTCTTCTGGTTAGCAGTCAAATGCCTTAGACACTACGCTACCAGAGCTTTGTTGTGTTGTTATGTGCCGTAAAGTCAGACTTGACACGTAGCGACCCCTCCTTGGGTTTCTGAAGTGGTATCACTATGGAAGTAGATTGCCAACCTTCCTTCCAAGGAGTGGCTGGTGGGTTTGAACCGCTAGCCTTCTGGTTAGCAGTCAACTACCTTAGGCACTACGCTACCAGAGCTCCCACCAGAGCTTTAGGCACACCTTAATCTACAAAGTGACAACTTTGTTCTTCAACACTTTAAAAAGGTTTTTTTTTTGGCAGCAAATTTGCCCAGTGCAATATGACATCTGATTTCTTTACTGCTGCTTCCATGGTGTTGATTGTGGATCCCACTAAGATGAAATACCTCACAACTTCAACTATTTCTCCATTTATCATAATATGTTTTATTGATCCAATTGTGAGGATTTGTGTTTTCTTCATGCTGAGGTATAATCCATACTGAACACTGTTGTCTTTTATCTATATCAATAAGTGCTTCAAGTCATCTTCACTTTCAGCAAGTAAGGTTGTCTCATCTGCATATTGCAGCTTGTTAGTGAATCTTCCTCCAATCCTGATTTTATGATCTTCTTCATACAGTTCAACTTCTTGCATTGTTTTCTGAGCACACATATTGAATAAGTTTGGTGAAAAGATACAACCCTGATGCACACCATTCCTGATTTTAAACCATGCAATCTTCCATTCTTCTATTTGGAGACTGCCTGCTGGTCTATGTACAGGTTACTCATGAGCACAATTAAGTGTTCTGAAATTCCCATTCTTCTCAATGTTATCCATAATTTGTTATGATCCTCACAGTCAAATGTCTTTGTGTAGTGTTCTGGTTACCTAGTGCTCATCTGACAAAAATATACCACAAATGGGATGGCTTGGACAAACAGGAGTTTATTCTTTGACAGTTTGGAGGCTTTAAGTATGAGTTAAAGTGCCAGGCTCTAGGGGCTGGGTAAAAGCCCCTCAACCTTGGCTTCAGCTCTGCCTCCTGCTCCCAGCCCACTGAAGCTGGAGGCATCTGTTCACTCAGAGAGCTTCTGGTTGCTGAGGTTAACAAGCCTAAGGTTGACAAGTAAAAAAAGCACAATCCCAATGTTTCCAAACCACATGGCAGGCCATTAATTCAAGTCCATTGAAACTCCCAGCATTGGCAGAGCATGGCAGGCTGCTGAACAGACCTACATGCAGGGTTCAAGCATGCCATAAACTATAGACTGTTCCTCAAAGCTTCTCCTTATATGCAGGAAGCAAACCACATCCCTAAAGCTGCTCACAGTAGATTCCACCATGGAGCTGATTACCAGTATCATCATGGCGAACACTACGTCCAGCTGCCCAGCCACTCAGTCAGGCCCAGCCAAGTTGACACACACACTTAACTACCACAATTCCACCCCTTGTCAACTTGGCACCTGTACAGATCTTCAGTGGTTGGTATCCATACAGATCTCCTTCACTGGATGGCTCTAATCCCCTAGTCCCTGAGTGGGGACCTCATCCCCTTGGCCTGGCGGGCCCTGTTCCTCTACCTCTTGGGCATGGTATGTCTGCATCCTCTCTCTCAGGAAGTGGCTATGGTTCCATCCCACTGGCCCACATGAATGAGCAACCCCACACTCCAGAATCATGTTGTGAAGGTCTAACTCTTTGAAACCTAGTGGGCTATGGTGGTTCCACTCCCTGATGCCATGGTCCTACCCTTTGAGGCTGAGTCAGCTCTACTTCCCATTTCCTTGGTCTCTCTGCTTCTGCCAATTAATGCTCAAGGGCAACCCACTCTACCGGAAATCTTCCTGCCCAAAGGACACTTAGCTTTCTTGCTCCATGGGCTAACCAACCTGCTACTCCATCTCATACCTGGTCTCTTCTACCAATTAATGTCTTAAGGCAACTAGGTCAAGAAGCCACCTATCCAATGGCACCCAGCTTTCTCCTCTGTGGGCTGGTAAGCCTGTTGCTGTTTAATGTCAGTCTCTGGTCTCTACTACTGCCATCTTTCACACTGGTCTCTCTGCTGGTATCTCTCTGCTGGTATCTCTCTGCCAGTCTCTTGGTTCTGCTGCTGCCATTTATCATGCTGCATGCTGGGGTGTCTCTGCCAGTGTTTTGGGTCGACTATGCACTCCATTCCTGTTCCCACATTTTAGGTATCTGTCAGAGAAGGATCTCACTCTCTCAGTTCCATATCCTGTTCTGGTTATTTAGTGCCACTCTGACAGGAATATACCACAAATGAGATGGCTTGAACAAACAGGAGTTTATTCTTCCACAGTTTGGAGGTTTTAAGTCTGAGTTTAAAGTGCCAGGCTCTAGGGCCTGGGTAAAAAACCCTCAACCTTGGCTTCAGCTCTGCCTCCTGCTAGTGGCCCACTGAAGCTAGAGGCATCTGTTCACTCAGTCAGCTGCTGGTTGCTGAGGCTGACAAGCCTAAGGTTGACAAGTAAAAAAGCACAGTCCCAATGTTACCAAACCACATGTCAGGCCATTAATTCAAGTCCATTGACAGTCCTAAGTTTGGCAGAGCATGGCAGGCTGCAGAACAACAATACAGCTACATGCCGGGTCAAGCATCCCATAAACTATAGACTGTTCCCCAAGTCTTCTCCTTATGTACAGGAAGCAGACCACATCCCTAAAGCAGCTACTCAGTTGCTCACAGTAGATTTCACCATGGAGTTGATTACCAGTCTCATCATGGAGAATACTACATCCAGCTGCCCAGCCACTCAGCCAGGCCCAGCCAAGTTGACACACAAATTTAACTACCACACATAACCAATAAAACACAGGTCAAATTCTCTGTGGATTCTTTGCTTTCAGCCAAGATCCATCTGACATCAGTAGTGATATGCCTCATTACTTGTCCTCTTCTGAATCCACCTAGAATTTGTGACAATTCCCTGTCAATATACTGCTGTAAATTAAATTATCTTAAGCAAAATTTTACTTAATAGCACACATAAGGAACCTGTGCATAGGCCAAGAGGCTACTGTTTGAACAGAACAAAGCGTTACCACATGGCTTAACATCAAGAAGGCTGTGCTTCAGGATTGTATCATTTCATCATACTTATTCAATCTGTATATTGATAAAATAGAAGTTTTATCTGAGAAGTTACACTATATGAAGAACACTCCATCAGGATTAAAGGAAGACTCACTGACAATATGTAATATGCATATGACACAACCTTGCTTGATGAAAGTGAGAATGACTTGAAGCACTTACCAAGGAAGTTGAAAGACTACAGTATGGATTATACCTCAACATAAAGAAAATGAAAATCTTCACAATTGGATCAATAAGCAACATCATGATAAATGGAGAAAAGATTGAAGTTGTGAGGGATTTCATTTTAATTGGATCCATAGTCTACACCCATGGAAGCAGCAGTCAAAAAATCAGGTGTTGTATTGCACTGGGAAAATCTGCTGCAAAATACCTCTTTAGAGTGTTAAGGAGTAAAGATTTCACTTTGAAAACTGATGTGCACCTAAACCAAGCCACGGTATTTTCAGAAGTCTCACAAGCATGTGAAAGTTGGACAATGAATAAGGAAGGTGTGTTAGACTGGGTTCTCTAGAGAAACAAAATCAGTAAAGCTGATTTTATATATTTATATATATAAATTTATCTTAGGAAAATGGCTCACACACTTATAGAAGCTGGTAAGTCTAAAGTTCCTGGATCAAACATCAAGCTGGAGGCTTTTCCCAACTCTTGTAGCCACAGGGGCTGAGGAGCTCAAGGTTGGCAGGGAGTACACAGGCTGTTGACTCCAACGAATGACAAATCCAAGATCTCCAGGCTGAATGGTGGAATGTTTACTCACGGACAGTTGTAGTCAGTACAACAGAATCCTGATCCACAGAAGAATGTCTCTTTTCCCAGGATGTCCATAGATATACTGGAAGCAGGCCATGTTGTTGTTGTTGTTAAGTGCTGTCGAGTCGTTTCCGACACATAGCGACCCCATGCACAGCAGAACGAAACACTGTCCTAGCCCGCACCAGCCCCACAATCCTTGCTATACTTGAGCTCATCATTGCAGCCACCATATCAATCCATCTCGTTGAAGGCCTCCCCCTCTTTCGTCGACCCTCCAC
>NW_006921746.1:3186608-3187886 GCF_000298275.1 Orycteropus afer afer | reverse complement strand
CCTGAGTTTCCCCTCCTCACCTAATCCCTTCAGCTGATTGCTCTTCTGTCCGGGTTCAAGGCTTTTTTCCCCTTCCTTGCTCTTCCGGCCTGCTACTCTGGCGTCCCTGCGTTGTCTCTCCTCACCTGTAAGCCTGGGGCTGACTGCTCTTCTGTCCGGGTTCAAGGCTTTTATCCCCTTCGCTGCTCTTCCGGCCTGCTACTCTGGGCGGGCCTGTTTCCCCTCCTCACCTAATCCCTTCGCCTGATTTCTCTTCTGCCCAGGTTCAAGGCTTTTATCCCGTTCCCTGCTCTTCTGGCCTGCTACTCTGGCATCCCTGCATTGTCTCTCCTCACCTGTAAGCCTGGCCATACCCCTAGGGAAACTCCCTTTCAACAGATTGGCTGCTCAAAACTTAAACATCTGATCCCATCATGGGAATAATCACATCATAACAGCTTAAACCACACAGAATTGTGGTCCAGCCAAGTTGACACACAGCTCCAACTATCACAGAAGGGTAAAGAAGAATTTATGTCTTTAAATTGTTGTGTTGGTGAAGAATACTGAAAATGAAATGTACTAGCAGAAGAACAAACACATCTATCCTTGAAGATGTATGAAGCCAGAATGCACCTTGGAAACAAGAATGGTCAGACTTCTTCTCATCTACTCTGGTCATGTCAGAAGGGACCAGTCCCTGGGGAAAGACATCATGTTTGGTAAAGCAGAGGGTCAACAGAAAGGGGAAGACCCTCAATGAAATGGAATGACTGACTCAGTGGCTGAAACAATGGGCTCAAATATAGCAAGGATTGTGATAATGGTGCAAGACCGACAATGTTTTGTTCTATTGTACACAGTATCACTATGATTTAGAGCTGACTTGATGGCCCTGAAAATAAAAACATAATTGTAATAATTTAAAAGATAACTCCTGTGACATTACTTTATTGCAAAAATTAAATAAAATCTGATGAGTGAAAATACAAAAGGAGACACATCTAGAAGAATCTCACCATTGTTGTTGTTAGGTACCACTGAATGTTCTGAATCATAGCCATCTCACATACACCAGAAGGAAACACTGTCTGGACCTGAAACATCCACACAAGCATTGCTATGCTTGAGCCCATTGTTGTAGTCACTATGTCAGTCCATCTCATTGAGGCTTTTCTTCTTTTTTGTTAACCCTCTACTTTACCAAACATGGTATCTTTCTCAAGGGACCAGTCCTGCCTGAAATGTGGCAAAACTATGAGAGATAAAGCCTTGCCATCATCAGTTATAAGGATTTTG
>NW_006921746.1:3159582-3185793 GCF_000298275.1 Orycteropus afer afer | reverse complement strand
CCAGCCTTCTGGTTAACAGTCAAGTGCCTTAGGTGCTACGCTACCAGAGTCTGATATTATTCAGTAAGTGCTTGCAGTCCTCTTTGATTTCAGCAAGTAAGATGTCTCATCTGCATATTTCAGGTTACTGAGTCTTCCTCCAAACATGCTGCTACATTCTTCATTTCTTTATATAGTCCAGCTTCTTGGATTATTTTCTCAGTATACAGATTGACTAAATTTGATGAAAGGATACAACACTTAAACACATCCTTCTAGATTTAAACCGTGCAGTATTCCTTGCTCTGATCCAACAATTGTCTCTTGGTTTAGGTACACTTTCCTCATGTGCATTGATAAGTATTCTGGAATTCTCATCCTTCACAATGTTGTCTATGATTTGTTATAAACCACACAGTCAAATGATTTTGCACAGTCAATAAAACATAGATAAATATCTTTCTGGTGTTCTCTGCTTTCAGCCAAGTTTCATCTGACATCTGCAATGATATCTCTCATTACATGTTTTCTTCTGAATCCAGTTTGAATTTCTGGCACTAGCCTATGTACAGTGGTAACACTTTTAAAAAACTTTTGTCAGCAAAAAATTATTTGCATGTGATATTAACAATGTTGTTGTTGTTATGTGCCATCGAGTCGGCCCCGACTCATAGCGACCCCTCCTTGGGTTTCCGAGGCAGTATCACTACGGAAGTAGGATTGCCCAACCTTCCTTCCAAGGAGTGGCTGGTGGGTTTGAACCGCCAGCCGTCTGGTTAGCAGGCAAGTGTCTTAGCCACTATGCTACCAGATATATGGTTCAATAATTCCTGCATTCTGCTGGCTCACCTTTCTTTGTTGTGGGCAAAGTATGAATCTCTTCCAGTTCTTCAGCCAGGTAGCTACCTTCCACATCTTTTGGTGTGATTACTTCCAGCACTGCTTCTATTTGTTGAAACATCTCAATGGTTATTCCATCAATTCCTGGAGCCTTGTTTTTGCCTTTAGCTTTAGTGCAGCTTGGAATTCTTCCTTCAGTGTCATTGGATTGGTCATATGCTACCTGCTGAAAAAGTTAATTGTCAATCAATTCTTTGTTGAATAGTGACTCTGCGTAGTCTTCCCATCTTCTTTTCATGCTTCCTATGTGAACTTGTGCCTTGAATTTTTTCTTCAGTTCTTTCAGCTTGGGAAATGCCAGTTGGGTTCTTTTGTTTTGAATCTCACTGTAACAGCTAGGAATAATTTGGCAACAAGTAATTGTGAGTTCTAGGAGCTCTGGTAGCGTAGTGCCTAAAGCACTTGACTGCTAACCAGAAGGCTGGTGGTTCAAACCCACTAGCCACTCCTCAGAAGGAAGTTGGGGCAATCTACTTCCATAGTCATACTGCCTCAGAAACCCAAGGAGGGGTCGCATGAGTTGGGTCCAACTCGATGGCACATAACAACAACAACAACAATTGTGAGTTCTGCAATTAGTTGAGAATAAATAATTTCTTCACATACTAAGAAATCTGGAAATATGATGTTTTCCCTATGTTTGCAGGCTAAGTTCTCTGGAAAAAAGTACTGTGACAGAGTTTGATCTATGAAATGCTTAATAAGGATCAACATCTGTGAAGTAAAGTGGTAAGAAGCAGGATTGGACAGGAAAAATTGCAAAGCCTAACGAAGAAAACCTCAGGCAATCTGGTAGGGAGCTCTGGACTGTTGTCTGCCACGATGTCTCTTATGGGGCTGAAATGGGCTTTTATACCCTTACTCAGTCTGTTACTGGAAAAGGGTAACCTAAAGTCAGGTCACTTTAGCAGGCTGATGACACTCTCTACAGCTAGCAGAAAGCCTTTCCTTGAACATATTTTTGAGTGGCACATCCCCATGTCTACCACATATATCAACACAAGCTCTCTGTGATTCTCTTGGATGTTCCTTCATGCTTAGAAAGTGGCTCTTGCTGTCACAAGTATTACATCTTATTAAGAATGCAAAGAGAGAGAAGAAGCAGCCATGTTAATCTCTTTTATCAACAAATCAAAAGCTTCCCGAGAAACCACTGAGTATATTTTGTTGATGCCTCACTTACCAGGAAATGACTAGCTATAGATAGAAGCTGGAAAATATGATTATTTAGCATATCCAACTCTACAGGGAAAAATAAGAAAGAAAAAGAAGCTTTTTTTCCCCTCTATGATGATCTTAGATGCTCACTTTCCTATTCACATAAAATCACTCTCAGTTACTGTGCCAGGCTGTTGCTAGTGCAGTCCAGTCAGCCCCAATTCATGACAAGCTCAGGCACAACAGAAGAGAATGTTGCCTAGTTCTGTGTCATGTTTGTGATTGGGTATAGATGAAACCTTTGTACTCCATAGAGTTTTCATTGGCTGATATTCAAAAATAGATTACCAGATACTTATTCCTCATCCATCTTAATCAGGAAACTGCTGAAACTTATTCAGCATCATAGCAGCATACAAGCCTCCCACTGACAGACGGTGGTGGCTTCACATGAAGTGTATTGGCCAGGAGTTGAATCTGGGTCTCTCACGTAGAGATAATATTTCTGCCAATGATCCACCACTGTCCTTACTATATCAGGTATCTGTAAATTTGAATAATAATGATTCAAAATCCATACTAACATTGTTAGTACCTACATAAAAACTTGATGACTAAATTTTTGCTTATTCTTATCATTTGCTTACATTTTCCTCAGTCACTATCATGTATACAGAATTAAGGGTCTTAGGATTTAAAGAATTCACTGGAACAGGGGAAAAATGTGTTTTCTGGCAAGATATATGGAGTGAAATTTAACTAAGAGCAGAGTACACTCTTATTGGGGAAATATAGCATTTACTGTGCTTAATACTTTTCTTTATCCTTTTCCTTTTGAGTCAAAATAAATTTTCTCCTCTATCCTGGGAAAACATAGGCAGACAACTCACAAATGTGACATGAGCTGAAAGATATAGGGGCTGCAATTTGCATCAAAGCCAAACCAATAGGACTTCTGTCATCTCCTTTTCAAAGCAATATTATCCTAAAGGATGTGCTATTTCACTGTAAACCAAGGAATTCTTGCTCAAACATGCAGTTGCTAGCCCACAATTTAACATAAAAAGCTGAAAAAGAAAAAAGAGAGAGAGAGAAAGAAGCCCTACCAAATCCTCTTAAAAAGCAGGCAAGACTCTATGCTTCTCCTTCACTATCCCAGACACTGTGCTAATAAGCAAAATGAAGATGAATAATTACATAGTGAATTACAGTAATACATACTATCAAATGAATAAATAATATTAAGAGTTGTAATTTAATATTAAAATTATAGTTATTATAAAAATTAGTTTTTAACGACAGTGTATAACTTTTCAAAATTATTCAAATGACTGTTATTTATGGTGTGCTTTCAAGAATTATTAAAAAAATAAATATTATGGTACATTGGAAAAAGTATATTGTTTTCATATTATAAAACGTCTTTCTGTTCCTTTGAATAACAGCCAGAATAAACCAGCCAACAAAGATCTTTGAATTAGCTGATTTTGATAGAAAACAAAATAAGCTGTGATTTAAAAAACATGTTATCTTAAATAAAAGAAGAAGGTACTGAAAATGATGAAACACAATTAACTGTGAAAAGCCTATTCAACAGTGTCCCTACTAGATGTCAGACACTTAACACACCTTATTTCACATATTAAAAGAGATATGGAAGTTGCAAATGAGGGATTAATAAACCAGTAGCTGCTTAACAATCTTTTTGCACATAATATTATTCATCCGTTTCAGCTATTCCTTAGCTATTTTATTTATTATTTTTTTAAATAAAGATTTAAAGACATAATTTGATCAGTTCTAGGAAGGTTTCAAATCTATATTCCCTTGCTTTAGGGTTTAGCATTTTCTCTCTTGTTTCAATATTGATTTATGTCTTAATTTCTTTTCTGCCGTAGAATGTCAGGGCATATATTTTTCAATGAGCGATCTTTCTAAATTTTATTAAAATAGAATTGTATCTGCTCTTCATCTTTAAAGTTCTAGGAGGCATTTCCCCATAGAAATAGAAATATGATTTTTAATGCTTTCCTTAATCCACTAAAAATAATTGCATCATTTTCCCAATTAAGTACCTAAGCTTCCATATGTATGGTGATATATTATTTTTGACTCAATATTAATTTTGTGTACATATTTCACTCCAGGTTAATTTTCACTATTGAGGATAAATCTACCCAATGTTGAAAATATGTTTTGAATATTATTTTCAAAGTTAAATTTTAAATTGAGTAGTAACTAAGATTGAATTATTTGATTGTAATTAATATTCAGCAACAAGGTCTTCCCCTATTTGTAACTATCAATTCCGAAAGGTTAGTATGCAACAAGATGGCTGAGCACTTGAATTGTTTCTTGTTGTTCTGTCATGTTTGTTTGTTTTATCTCCTTTCTAAGTTCCCAGAGGTATATCTGAAGACACATATATAACAACTATGTAATCACAAACACATTCAAGACACAAGAAAAGGCCTTGTAAAAGCAACTGATGGCTATGCAACCAAAAATTTGTAATGTTGACTATTTATGCAATATGAAAGGCAGCACATTCTGATAAAAAACATAGCCTTGGAACAAGATTTCCTGAGGAAAATTGGGGCTCAGTCACTCACCTGTATTGTGACTGTAGGAAAGTTGTCATCTCTGTCAAAGTAGTGCATTGCCATAATACACTTACTTGCTTATAATATAATATTGACTTATAATGTTAATGTTGCTTCTAACAGGACCTATTTTATTAATTGGATCTCAATTTAAATTCAAGGAAAGTTGAATTTAAATAATAAAACATAGTTAAAAATTTCAAAGTACAAGCAAATAAATTTTATTTTTAGACTATTGATGTAAAGGGCACAGAGCCTAAGTATTTGGTTATTAACCAAAAGGTTGGTAATTTGAACCCACCAACTCTTTTTCAGAAGAAAAGAGCTGGTGATTTTCTCCTGTAAAATTTACAGCCTTGAAAACCCTATGGGGCAGTGCTACTGTGTCCCATACGGTCTCTATGAGTTGAAATCAATTCCATGGCAATGACAATAACAATATAAGTCCATAATAATTTATATATTCAAACACCTTATTTCTACTCTTCTCAATTCATCTTTTTTTTTCTATTCCATATCTTACTTCCCTCATTAAACTATAATTTGACTCAAAGGCAGGACAGAATAAAAATACAAATGAGAGGTACTACAGAAAATGTTTTCTTCCCCATGGTCTATCCTTCAGCATTTTCAAGTCACCAGAATGACTGAAATTTTCCCAGAGACAGCTAAATTCTAGAAACATTATGTAACAATATTGACTTAGAACATTAAAAAGAATTTTCAGTTCCTAATACCAAAGATTATAATCTGTTTTTATTTCCTTATTAACATAAAAATAAGAAACATTAGGATTATACAAATAATATATGTGAAATAAAAATTAAATGTGTTCTTTCTCTTTCTTATCTTCCTCTACGCTGTCTTTTTCCATCTCTGAAGCACATAATATTTCTATTAAACTAAAAAGATGTTTTGTCAGTTTTTATTTTTCTCTAAGCACTTCCAATTAGCATGAGACCCAACTAAAGGTACTGTCAGATGGTATTAAAGATAGATGAGAGTCAAAATGGACATAAATTGAACAATTAAATTGTCTGCTACCAATATTATCAATGCATCGTTGCTGTATTTCCCTACTTCATAGGAAACAGCTGCTTAACCAATTATTCCTACCCATTTGTGGAAACTTGAAGATTCCAATCATAATAAAATCTGAGTCTTTTTCTAATTTACTTCATAAAGAAAACACTAAAAAAAAAAAAAAGATGATTTTATTAATCATGGGGAGCTTAAGTAAAATCTATTTTAGAAAGTGACCTATCAATATTAAAAGGTATAGGAAGGGATTCTGAGTAACTGGATCTACATGTGTCTATCTATTTGAATTCTCTTATATAAATGAAACCAACAAAGATAAATAGATTGCTTACTTGTAAAAGCAATGGCTCAAAGAAGGAAGGTTGTTGTTTGCTCTAGGGGAGTCAAATAATTTTTTGCCTTAAATAAGAAATAAATATATATATATGTGTGGGTATATACATACACATATGAAAATTGTAGCATTTCATAATCTCAGCTTCACTTTTGGATTTAGTTACAAGAATATGGGCTCTCCAAAGTCCTTGGGTTGAAAAAGAAAGAAATGGTTTTAAAGAAAAACCATTTAGAGACAAAGAGCCAAAATCCATTCAATGGGGAAGAGATGATAGTCTTTTTCACAAATGGTGCTGGCAAAACGGGATATCCAGTTGCAGAAAACTGAAGCAAGATCCATAGTTACACCATACATAAAAACTAACTCCAGATGGATCAAAGACTTAAAGGTGAAACCTATAATAATAATAATAATAATAATAAAATTATCTAAGGAAAATAGGGATAAATTTAGGGGCTCTAATTTCTGGCATAAACAGACGATCAAGCATGACCCAACATGCACAAACAGCAGAAGATAAACTACATGATTGAGATCTTCTATAAATTAAATTATTATGTGCATCATAGGATTTCTCCAAAAGAGTAAAAAAAGAACCTACAGAATGGGGGGGAAAAATTTGTCAATATAGAAAACACAGCAGCATCAAAAAGACAAAAATTCAATTAAAACCTGGGCAGATGATGTGAACAGACACTTCACCGAAGCAGATATTCAAGTAGCCAAGAAACACATGAAGAAATGCTCATGATCATTAGCTATTAGAGAGATTCAAATCAAAACAACAATGAGATACCAACTCACCCCAGCATTAATAGCAAAGTTCAACAAGACACAAAATAACAAATGTTGGTGAAGATATGGAAATATTGGGACTTTAATAAACAACTGATGGGACTGTAAAATGATACAAGTATCACAATTCCTTAAAAAGTTGGAAATAGAAATACCATTTGACCCAGAAATCCCATTACTAGGTATACATCCTAAAGAATTGAGAGGCAGGATAAGAATATATATATATATATATATATATATATGCATATGCATGTTCATGGAAGCACTATTCACAATAACAAAGAGGTGGAAACAACCTAAGTTCCAATCAACTGAGGAATGAATAAACAAACTGTGGCACATACACACAATGGAATACTATGCAACCCTGAAGAATAATGTAGCATCTGCAAAACACCACATAGCATGGATGAACTTGAAGGACATTATGTTGAGTGAAATAAGCCAATCACAGAAGGGCAAATATTGTATTAATCCACTATTGTAAAAATCGAAATACAAGGTAAAAGTTTTACACATAGAAGGAAACTTTCTTTGTTGGTTACCAGAAATGGGAGGGGAGAAGAGGAAAAATTTCTACATAGCCTGGGGGAAAAAAATTATATATATATATATATACACACTCATGAGATACCAACTCACCCCAGCACTAATAGCAAAGTTCAACAAGACACAAAATAACAAATGTTGGTGAAGATATGGAGATATTGGGACTTTAATACACAGCTGATGGGACTGTAAAATGATATAAGTATCAAACATTATCAAAGATTATTAGTGTTTATTAGTGGGAGGGGGAGTTTCTGTTTTGGGGATTTGAGTTTATGCTAATAGGTATTAGGATAGTTTGGGAAAGGATAGCAATAATGTTGGCACAACATGAAAAATATCATAAATGTTCCTGAACTGTAAATGGGGAATTTGTTATATTGGTGAATGTCTTGTCATATATGTTTTCACCACAATAAAAGTAAAAAAAAAAAGAAAACATTTAGAAAATACTTTTTTATCTTTAATTATAGAACAAAATCATGTTGTTGTTGTTGTTGTTGTTATGTGCCGTCGAGTCAGCCCCGACTCATAGCAACTCCTCCTTGGGTTTCCGAGGCAGTATCACTACGGAAATAGGATTGCCAACCTTCCTTCCGAGGAGTGGCTGGTGGGTTTGAACCACCAGCCAGACTTTAGAGTAGGAATAGTAATAAAAAAATTTATTGTTGAATTCTCCTTTTTTTACTTCCATACTTAGGTGTAATTTTAAGGGATTTTAAAGTGTTCTGGTCCTTGAGTAATAACTATGTACTTTTTCATCTTATGGATGAAAAATCAGAGATTTAAGAAAGATAAATACTTAAAATGGGTGTTATTCATTCAATAAATATTTATTGAACATTATTGGACAAGAAACTATGATAGGCACTAGAGAAATAAACACAAATATGACATTGGCCTGGATCTCAAGGAATCCTATCTGTTCCTGGAAAAAAAATAAATAAATAAAATGAAAATTCAAGTGGAAAGGCCTCTACTGAAAAATTTTGTAAATGTAATGCACAGAAAAGGAAAAGATTGTTCATGAATAAAATTAAACAAAAATTTGCATTTATTAATAAATTTATATATATATATATATATATATATGCATGTGTATGAAGGTTGGGCAATCTACTTCCATAGAGACAATGCCTTGGAAACCTATGAGTCGGGTCCAACTTGACGGCACATAACAACAACAATAACATGTTAACTCGAAAGAGAAGCAGTGTCAAGTTGAGTTGATTCAAGTGCCATCAAGTCGTTTTTGATTGATAGTTACCCTGTAGGTTTTCCTAGGGTGTAGTCTTTGTGGAAGCGCATAGCAAGGTCTTTCTCCTGCAGACTGGCCGGTTGGGTTTGAACTATCAATCTTTCATTTAGCAGCCCGAAGCTTAAATTTTTGTGATATTGGGGCAATTTTGAGAAGTACAGTTGTTGTTAGATGCCCTCAAGCCAGTTCCAACTTCTATAGACCCTATGTAAAACAGAATGAAACACTGCGTGTTCCTGAGTTATCCATTCAATTGCTGTTTGAGGTTATTGGGTGATTGTGTCAACCATTCTAATGAAGGGTTTCCTTTTTTTTTTCAGTGACCCTCTACTTCACCAAGCACTATGTCTTTCTTAATGGCTAGTATAGCCTAATAACATGTCCAAAATACATAAGACAATGTTTCCCCACTCTCATTTCTGAGGGACACACACTGTACTTCTTCAAAGACAGATTTGTTCATTCTTGTAGCAGTCCATTGTGTATTTAATATTCTTCACCAACACCATAATTCAAATGCATCAAGTTTCCTCTGGTCTTCCTTATTCATTTTCCAGCTTTCACATGTATATGAAATGACTGAAAATACCATGGCTTGGGTTAGGCCCACCTCAATCCTAAAGGTGATATCTTTGCTCTTCCCAGAGGTATTTTATAGGATATTTTCCCTATGCAATATGTCATTTGGTATCTTGACTGCTGTTTCCATTGTCATTGATTGTGGATACAAGTAAAATGAAATCCTTGACATCAATCTTTTCTCCAGTTATCATAATATTGCTTATTGGTGCAGTAGGATTTTTGTTTACTTAATGTGGAGGTGTCAGGAAGAATGGGTGTTCCAGAATACTTAATTGTTCTCATGAGGAACCTGAACGTAGACCAGGAAGCTGTCTTTCTAACAGAACAAGGATACTGCATGGTTTAAAATCAGGAAAAGAGTGTGTTATAAAATCAGGAAGAGAGGGTTATATCCTTTCACTATACTTATTCAATCTGTATGTTGAGGAAATAATCTGAGAGGCTAGACTATATGAAGTCCTCTTCCCTTTAGGCAAGCAAGGTTTTGTCATCAGCATATTACAGATTGTTGATGAATCCTCCCCTAATATTGATGCCTTCTTTGTCTTCATAAAGTCCAGCTTCTTAGCTTATGCTCAGCATAGAGACTGAATGAGTATGACGAAAGGCTACAACTCTGATGCACACATTTCTTGATTTTAAACCATGGCAGAATCCCTTGTTCTGTTTGAATCATTGTCTCTTGCTCTATGTACAGGTCCTACATATATATATATTATGACCTACACAGTTGAAAGCCTTTGCATAGTCAATAAAATACAGGTAATCCTCTTTCTGATACTCTCTGCTTTCAGCTAAAATCTATTTGACATAGCAAAGATATCCTTTGTTCCACATCATTTTTCAGAATCCAGGTTTAATTTCTGACAAACCTCTTTCCAATGAGTCGATTCTTACTCATAGTAACCTCCATGGGGTTTCCAAGGCTGTAACTGTTTATGGTAGTTGATTGCCTCCTTTTCCTCCAGCAGAGCAGCTGATGAGTTTGAACCACCAACCTTCTGGTTAACAGCCAAATACCTTTCCAACAATGCTAACAGAGCTATCTTTAATTTTCTTTCAATATACTGTAACAATCATTTTTTAAATTATCTTAAACAAAGTTTTACTTGCTTGTGATATTAATTGTGGTGTCCTTGTTAGGTGCCATCGAGTCATCTCTGACTCATAGTGACCCTATGCACAGCAGAATGAAACACTGTGCCAGTTTCATGATCCTTGCTATACCTGAGCCCATCGTTGCACCCACTGTGTCTATCTATCTTGTTGAGGGCCTTCCCCTTCTTCATTGACCCTACACTTTAGCAAGCATGATATCCTTCTCCAGGGAATGGTTTCTTCTGACAACATGACCAAAGTAGATGAGATGAAATCTGGCCATTCTCACTTCCAAGGAGCATTCCAGCTGCACTTCCTCCAGGACAGATTTGTTAGGCCTTTTAGCAGACCATGGTACTCTTTGCATGCTTCTCCAATACCACAACTCAAAAACACAACTCTTCTTCTGTCTTCCTTATTCATTGTTCACCTCTCACATGCATAAGAGATGATTGAAAATATCATGGCGTGGGTTAGGCTCACCATAGTCTTCAAGGAGACATCTTTGCTCTTCAGCACTTGAAGGAGGTCTTTTGCAGCAGATTTGCCCAGTGCAATACGTTGTCTGCTGTCTTGACTGCTGCTTCCATTGGTGTTGATTGTAGAACCAAATAATAATAAGACCTTGACAACATCAATCTTTTCTCCATTTATCATGAAGCTGTTTACTGGGCCAGTTGTGAGGATTTTTGTTTTGTTTGTATTGAGGTGTAATCCATATTGCAGACTGTAGTCTTTAATCTTCATCAGTAAATGCTTCAAGTCATCCTCATTTTCAGCAAGCAAAGTTGTATCATCTGTGTATCATAGGTTGTTAATGAGTCTTCCTCCAATCCTGATGTCATGTTCTTCTTCATAATCCAGCTTCTCTGATTATGTGCTCAACATACAAGTTGAATAAATATGGTGAAAAGATACAACCTTGACACACTCCCTTCTTGATTTTGTTCCCCTTGTTCTGTTCAAATGGTAGCCTCCTCATCTATGTACAGTTTCCTCATGAGTGGAATTCCTGTTCTTCTCAATGCCATCCATTGATGTTAATGATAGTATTTGATAATTTCTGCATTTCTTTTACATCACATTTCTTTGGAATGGGCATATACTTATCTTCCTGTCAGTTGGCCAGTCTTCTAAATTCTTTGACATAGATGAGTGAGTACTTCCAAAATGTATTTGTCTGTTGAAACACTTCAATTTTTATTCTGTCAATATCTTGCTTTTTGCCAATGCCTTCAATGTACTTTGGACTTCTTCCTTCAGTACTATTGGCTCTTGATCATGTGTTATCTCCTGAAATGGTTGAACATTGGCCAATTCTTGATGCAATGACTCTGTGTATCCCTTCCATCTTCTTTGGGTACTTCCTGCATCTTTCAATGTTTGGCCATAGAATCATTCAATATTGTAACTCATGGCTTGTGTGTGTGTGTGTGTGTGTGTGTGTGTGCGTGCAAAATGTATGTATATTGTTCTCAGTTCTTTCAGTTTGAGAAATGCAAAGTGTGTTATTCATTTTAATTTTTCTCTGCACATTTCATTAAAACAGTTTACTTTGTCTTCTTGAACTACCTTTTGAAATCTTCAGTTCGGCTCTTTTTCTTCATCATTTCTTCCATTCTCTTTAGCCACTCTACTTTCAAGAGCAAGTTTCAGAGTCTCTTCTGATATCCTTCTTGGTCTTTCTTTTATTTTTTTTATCTATTTAATGATTTTTTTTTTTTTTCATATGTGATGTACTTGATGTCATCCCACAAATCAACTGGTCTGCCATTAGTGTTAGATGCATCAAATTCTATTCTTGGGATGATATCCAAATTCAGGTGGGTTATACATAAGGCCATTCTTTGGGTATTTTGGGCTTGTTTTAATTTTCTTTAGCTTCAAATTGAACTTGCATAAGAGCTATTGGTGGTCTGTTCTGGAATTGGCTCCAGGCCTTGTTCTTTGAAGTCTACTAATATTTCAAAACTTTCCAGGAAAGAACTGCTGAGGACCCAAATTGATCCAATAATTAATTTTACTCAATAATTAAGCAAAAATAAAATTTAAAATTATACACAAACTCTCAGAAAATAGAAGGGAATGAAATAGTTCCTAACTCATTTGATGTGGCCAGTATTACCCTGTACCAAAACTGGCAAATGCCTTTGAACAAAAAAGAAGTATCTTTGAGATTATGAACCCACAAATCCTCAAGAAAATATTGTTGTTGTTTTCAGGTTCTATCGAGTCATTTCCCACTAATAGAGACCGTATGCACAGCAGAACAAAATACTGTTCCATCCCACACCAGCTCCATGATCCTTGATATACTTGAGCCTATCACCACAGACACTGTATCAATCCATCTCGTTAAGGGCCTTACCCTTCTTCATCAGCCCTCCACCTTATTAAGCATGGCATCCTTCTCCAGGGAATGGTCCTTTCTGACAACATGACCAAAATAGGTAAGATGAACTCTGGTCACTCTTGTTTCCAGGAAGCATTCCAGCTGTACTTCCTCCAGGAGAGATTTGTTAGCTCTTCTAGCAGCCAAAGGTACTTTCAGCATTCTTTGCCAGCACTACCACTCAAAAGCATCAACTTTCCTTCAGTCTTCCTTATTCATTCTCCAGCTCTCACATGCATATGAGGTGATTGAAATACCACAGCTTGTGTCAGGCGCACCTTAGTCTGCAAGGAGACATCTTTGCTCCTCAGTACTTGAAAAAGGTGCTTTGCAGACAACTTTCTCAGTGCTGTATGATGTGTGGTGTCCTGACTGCTGCTTCCACTGGCGTTGATTGTAGAACAAAGCAATGTGAAGTCTCTGACCTTTTCTCCATTTATTGTGGTGCTACTTATATGTCCAGTTGTGAGAATTTTTGTTTTACCTATATTGAGATTTAAGCTATACTACAGACTGTATTCTTCAATCTTCATCAGTAAGTGCCCAAGTCATCCTCACTTTCAGCAAGCAAAGTTGTGTAAATCAACGTATCGCAGGTTGTTAATGATTCTTCCTCCAATACTGATACTACATTCTTTTTCATACAGTCCATCTTCTCCCGTTATCTGCTCAGCATACAGATTGAACAAGTATGGTGAGAGATACAACCCTGATGCACTCCCTTCTTGATTTTACACCATGCAGTGTCCTCTTGTTCTGTTCATGTGACAGCCTCCTGGTCTATGTACAAGTTCCTCAAGAGTACAATCAAGTGTTCTGGAATTCCTATTTTTCTCAATGTTACACATAATTTGTTATGATCTACACAATCAAATGATTTTGCATAGTCGATAAAACACAAGTCAACATCATTCTGGTATTCTTTGCTTTGAGACAAGATCCACCTGACATCAGCAATGATATCCCTTATTCCACGTCCTCTCCTAAAACCAGCTTGCATCTCTGGAAGTTCTCTGTCAATATACTGCTACAACCTTTTGAACTATCTTCAGCAAGATTTTACTTGCATGCAATAGTAATGATATTGTTTGATAATTTCCACATTGTGTGGAATCACCTGTCTTGGAATGGGTACAAATATGGATATCTTCCAATCAGTTTGCCAGATAGCTGTTTTCCAAATCTCTTGGCATAACCAAGTGAGTGCCTCCAGTGGGCCATCCATTTGTTGAAACATCTCAAAGGATATTCCTTCAATTCCTGGAACCTTGTTCTTTGCCAATTCCTTCAGTCCAGCTTCAAATTCTTCCTTCAATATCATTGGTTCTTGACCATATGCCACCTCCTGAAATGTATGATCATCAACCAGTTCTTTTTGGAACAGTCTTTCTATGCAGTCCTTCAATCTTCTTTTGATGTTTCCTGCATCATTCAATATTTTGCCCATAGAATCCTTCAATATTGCAACTTGAGGCTTAAATTTTATCCTCAGTTCTTTCAGCTGGAGAAATGCTGAGCCTGTTCTTCACTTGTGGCTTTCTAACTCCAGGTCTTTGCACATTTCATTATAGTAATTGGCTTTGTCTGCTCAAGCTGTTCTTTGAAATTTTCTGTTCAGCTTTTTTATCTTTTCATTTCTTCCATTTACTTTAGCTATTCTTTGCTCAAGGGTAAGTTTCAGAGTCTCTTCTGACATCCAGTTTGACCTTTTCTTCATTTCTCATCTTTTTAATGACCTCTTGCTTTCTTCATGGATGGTGTTCTTGATGTCATCCCACAATTCTTCTGGTTTTTGGTCACTGTTGTTCAGTGCATCAAGTCTATTCTTTAGATGGTGTCTAAATTGAGGGGAGATACATTCCAAATCATATTTTGGCTCTCGTGGACTTGTTTTAATTGTCTTCAATTTCAAGTTGAACTTGCATATGAGAAGTTGATGATCTGTTCCACATTCAACTCTTGGCCTGGTTTTGGCTAAAGATATTGAGCTTCTCCATCACTTCTTGCTACAGATGTAGTCAATCTGATTTCTGTGTACTCCATCTGGTGAATCCACATGTATAGTCACCATATGTATTGTTGAAAAAAGGTATTTGCAATGAATAAGTCATTGGTCTTGAAAAATTCTATCATGCGATCTCCAGCATTATTTCTTTCACCAAGATACTACATGGCTTAAAATCAGGAGGAGTGCCCATGAAATAATTTGAGAAGTTAGACTATATGAAGAAGAATGTGGCACCAGGATTCAAGGAAGACTCATTAACATCCTGCAATATGCAGAAGACACAACCTTACTTATTGAAAGTAAAGATGACTTGAAGCACTTAATTATGAAGATCAGACTATAGTCTGCATTATGTATTACAACTCAATATAAAGATAATGGAAATCTTCACAACTGGACCAATACACAGCATCATGATTAATGGAGAAAAAATGCAAGTTGTAAAGATTTTGTATTATTTGGATCCATAATCAACACCCATGGAACCAGCAGTCAAGAAATCAGATGACATATTGCCCTGGGAAAATCTGCCACAAAAGACCTCATTAAAGTCTTAAGAAACAAAGATATCACTTTGAATACTAATGTGTCCTAAACTCAAGCCATTGTATTCTCAGTTGCCTCATATGTGTGTGAAAGCTTGTCAATGAATAAAAAAGACAGAAGAAGAGTTTGTTTGTTTGATTTATGGTTTTGAAGAAGAATAGTTAAAGTACCATGGGCTGTCAGAAGAACAAACAAATCTATCCTGGAAGAAGTGCAGCTGGTATGTTCCTTGTAAGAAAGAATGGTCAGATTTTGTCTCACCTTATTTTGTTCATGTTGTCAGAAGGAAACATTCCCTGGAGAAGGAGATCATGCTTTGTAAAATGAAGTGTCAGTGAAAAAGAGGAGAAGCCTCAATGAGGTGTTTTGACATGTTGGCTACAATAATGAGCTCGAGTATAACAAAGATTTTGAGGATGGCTTATGACCAGGCACTGTTTTGTTCTGTTATACATAGGGTTGCTATGAGTTGGAGATGACTCAACCCCACCTAGCAACAACAACAATATATGTACTTCAGTGATTGACTTATTTCACTCAGAATAATGTCCTCCAAGTTCATCCATGCTCTGCTGTGATTCATGATTCTTCATTACTCTTTACTTCATTATTTCATCATTATTCTTCATTACTATGGCATAGTATTCCATTGTATGTATGTACCATAGTTTGGTTATTCATTCTTCTGTTGATGGGTTCTGTAGTTAAGCTGTGTGTCAACTTGGCTGGGCTGTGGTTTTGAGTGGCTGGGCAACTGGATGCAGTTATTCCCCATGATGAGTTTGTGATTACCTTCATGGTGGAATCTGCTCTGAGCAACTGTGAAGCTGACTTTGGGATGTGACCTGATTCCAGTATATAAGGAGAAGCTTTGGGTGAGGTGTGAAGTTTTGATATATCTGGATCTTGCATTTGGCTCTCTTCATCTCAGTGACCTGCTATGTTGCCTGTTGATCTTGGGACTATGCCATTTTACTTGTTGATCTTAAGTTCATCAGCCTCAGCAGCCTGAAGCTGTATGAGTCAGAAAGTGTCCAGCTCTAGTGGGCCTGAAACTGGAGGCAGAGCTGAAACTCTAGGTCAAAGGATATTTACCCAGACCCAGGAGCTTGCACATTGAACTCAGTCTTCCAGCCTCCTAAATTGTAAAAGAATAAATCCTTGTTTGTTAAGATATCCACTTATGGGATTTCTGTTATAACAGTACTAGAGATGCAAGAGGGAGCCCTGGTGGTGTAGTGCCTAAGGCATTTGACTATTAACCAGAAGGCTGAGGGTTCAACCCCACCAGTCACTCCTGGAACGGAAGATTGGGCAATCTACTTCCACAGTGATATTGCCTTGGAAACCCAAGGAGAGGTCACTATGAGTCGGATCTGACTTCATGGCAGTGACTTTGGCTTGTTTGTTTGTTTGTTTGAGAGATCCAAGACAGGTACTTAAGTTGTTTCAATCTCTTTGATATTGTGAATATTGTGATGAATATGGGTGTGCACATATCTATTCATGTCCCAGATCTCATCTTTTTAGGATATATTCTTAGTAGTGGAATTGCTGGATCAACTGTATTTTTATTTCCAACTCTTTGAGGAAGCAACATACCATTTTCCACAGTGGTAGTACTGTTTTACAGTCCTACTAGCAGTGTATGACAATTCCAATTTCTCCACACTTTTGCTAGCATTTGTTTGTTATCTTGTTGAACTTTTCTATAATTGCTAGCATGAGATGACATTTCATTTTTGTTTTGATTTACATCCATCTGATGATTAATGATCACTAGCATTTCTTATTCTGTTTGTTGGCTGCCTAAATATCTTCTTTGTTGAAGTATCTGTCCATGTCCTTTGCCCATTTTTGAATTGGGATATCTTTTTGATGTTGACATTTTGAAGTTTTCTATAAATTCAAGAAACAAGTTCCTTGTCAGATATGCCATTGACATTTTTTTTTTTTCAAATCTAGAGGTCCTCTTTTTACTCTTTTACAGAAGCCTTTTGACACACATAAGGATGTAATTTTTAGAAAGTCCTAATCATATAGTTTCTCTTCCGCTGTTTGTATATTTTGGGTTATGTTTGATAGTCTATTTATGCCATAAATTAGGGCTTCTAAGTTTGTGCCTATTTT
The DNA here is from genome assembly GCF_000298275.1 of Orycteropus afer afer. Taxonomy (NCBI): domain Eukaryota; kingdom Metazoa; phylum Chordata; class Mammalia; order Tubulidentata; family Orycteropodidae; genus Orycteropus; species Orycteropus afer. Next base: position 3,168,414 of record NW_006921746.1, on the reverse strand, counting down.
ATCTTTGATGAACTTAATAGTTTTGGGTTTTACATTTAGGTCTTTGATCCATCTTGGGTTCATTTTTGTGTATGGTGTGAGGTATGGATCTTGTTTCACTTTTGTGCAAATGGATATCCAGTTTTGCCAGTGTTGTGCCCAGGTTATGAAGGAGTTGTTCGGCGTGAGGAATTTGCCAACACACGACAATGCAAAAGCAAAAGGAAAGTTTATTAGCTAACTTAAGTTAGGGTCCTTGCTCTCACCAAATCAGTGGCTTGAGCAAAAGACCTCGTGCTCTTACATTATAACATATTTATAGAAGAATATGGGGTGGAGTAGATAATTTGGTTTTTAGGACAGGGGTTTGGGAATTGGGGGCGGGTTGGAATCTCCCGGTTTCAAAGGTGAGTGAGAGATTTTTTCGGGGCCGATCGGATCTCTTTGATATGTGCATACTCCCTGTGAAATTCAGGAGGTAAGAGCTGTCGGAGCCTTCAAAGGTGGGCGAGAGGCTTTTTGGAGCCATGCAGATTTCTGATAAAAGGCTCTGAGGCATGGGACGTTTTAATCTCTATATTACAGGCATTAGGGCTCAGCATGGGACGTGTCAATCTCCATACTAAAGGCTTCTGGTTAAAAGATCTTTCAGGCCCGACACCAGCATCAGGTTTTAAAGTGTCTATCTCTCCCCCATTTAATTAGCATTAGGGTGATTTGTCAAAGATCATCTGTCCATAGGTGGATGCATCTACTTCTGGATTCTTAATTCTGTTCCACTGGTCTATGTGTCTGTCATTGTACTAATATCAGGGGGTTTAGACTGCCATAGCTGTATAACAGATTTTGAAATCAGGAAGTGTGAGACCTCCTGCTTTTTGTTCTTCAGTGATTCTTTGCTTATCCGAGTACTCTTTCCTTTGCATATAAAATTAGTGACTAGTTTTTCAATGTCCTTAAAGAATGCTATGGATTCTGGGTCAGAATTGCATTGTATCTATAGATAGATTTGGGTAATACTTACATTTTCTCAGTGTTTAGTCTTCCTATCCAAGAACATAGGATATTCTTCCATTTATGTCACACTCTTATAAGATTCTTGTAGTAGTGTTTTGTACTTGCCTTTGTATAGATCTTTTGTGTGCTGCTGACATTTACTCCTAAGTATTTGATATTTTTAGCAGCTATTGTGAATGATATTACTTTATTTCCTTTTCAGAGATCTCCTTGTTGATGTAGAGAAATCCAACTGACTTTTGTACATGGGTCATAGATCATGCAACTCTGCTGAATCTATCAATTAGTTCTAGTAGTTTTCTTGCTGAGTCTCTTGGTTCTATGTGTAAGATCAAGTTATCTGCAGACAAAGATAATCGTACTTCATCTTTGTCAATACAGATGCCTTTTATTCCTCTATCTTGCCCTATTGCCTTGGCTAGGACTTCCAATGAAATGTTGAATAGAAGTAGTGATAGATGAATCCTTGTCTGGTTCCTGTTCACAAGAGGAATGCTTTCAGACTCTCTCCATTGAGAACTATGGTGGTTGCTGGTTTTGCATATATACCTTTATTATGTTTAGAAATTTACCTTCCATCCATATTTTTCTGAGTTTTTTTTTTTTAATCAGAAAAATGTCTTTTCAGCATTGATTGATATGATCATGTGGTTCTTTCCTTTGTTTTATTTATCTGATGGATTATGTTGTTTTTCTAATTTTGAACTATCCCTGCATACCTGGTATAAATCCCATTTGCTTGTGGTGTATTTATATATATATATATAGTGTTGCACTCTACTGGCTAGGATTTTGTTGAAGACTTTTTCATCTATATGCATGAGGGATATTGGTCTTCAGTTTTCCTTCTTTAGTGATATCCCTCCTGATTTGATATCAGAGTTATGCTTGCTTCATAGAATGAATTTGGCAGTATTCCATCCTTTTCCTTGTTCTGGAATAGTTTGAGTAGTACAGATGTCAGATTGTCTCTGAAAGTCTGAGACAATTCTCCAGTTAAGTTGTGTGAATCATGACTTTTTTTGGTGTTTTTTTACTTTTTATTTTTTATTATTTTTTAATGACCTGTTCCATTTCTTCTCTTGTGATGCGTCTGTACAAATTTTCTGCCTTACTTTGTTAGTTTAGGGAGGTTTTAATTTTTATTTGTGTTATTTGTATCTTCCTTTCTTTTTCTTAGTTAAACTTGCTAGATTTGCCAATTTTGTTAATCTTTTCAAAGAATGAACTTCCAGTTTTCTTGATTTTTTTCTATTCTTTTTCTGTTTTGTTTATTTCTGCTTTGATATTTATTATTTCATTTCTTCTGGAAAATGAAGGGTTCTTTTGTTGATCTTTTTTCTAATCATTAGAGTTGTTGACTTAAAGTGTTGATTTTTGGTTCTTTCTTCTTTTTTCAATGTGTGCATTAATTGTTAAATTTGACCTTTGAGTACTGCTTTGACTGTGTCCCAAAAGTTTTGATATGTTGTGTTTTTATTCTTATTTGTTTCTAAGAATATTTTTATTTAATCCTTTATTTCTTCTGTTACCTAGGAGTTCTTGTGCAGTGTCTTATTTAATGTCCATGTATTTGATTTTTCCCCTGATCTTATTGTTTACTAATTTTATAGTGTTGTGATTGGAGAAGATATTTTTTGGTATTTTGATATTAAATTTATTGATGATTTTTTTTTTTTTTTTTTATGACCTGAATATGGTCTATTCTGGAAAATGATCCTTGGGCACTGAAAAAGAATCTGTACTGTGTTTTTGTTGGGTACATATGTCTTGAGATCAAGTTCATTGATTGTATAGTTGAAATCCTCTGTATTTTTATTAAGGTTTTTTCTAGTTGTTCTATCTTTCATTGAAAGTGATGTGTTGAAGTCTCCCTTGTTATGGTAGAATTGTCTATTTCTCCTTTCAATTCACTTAATGTTTGCTTTATGTAGTTGGAGCTCTTTCACTGGATGTATAGATATTTAGTATGGTTATATCCTCTTGGTTGATTGACCTTTTTATCATCATTTAATGTCCTTCCTTGTCCCTTATGCTAGCTTCAACTTGAAGTCTATTTTATCAGAAATTAATATTGCCACTCCTGTTCTTTTTTTGATGTCATTAGCTTGATTTTTTTTTTAATTCCTTGAATTTTGATTATTATTATTATTTTTTTAATCTTTGTGTCTAAAATGAGTCTCTTGTATGCAGCATATTGATAGGTCCTGTTTTCTTACCTCTTCTGCTACTTCCTTTGTCTTAACTGTTGCATTTAACCCATTCCATATAGTATAATTTCTGATAGGTATGAGTTTGCTTCTGTCATTCTTTTGTGTTTTTTATTGTAGTGTTGATGGTTCCTTTGTTCTGAATATTTTTCTGTGTTGAGTTCATTTTGTTATCTGCTTTTCATTTGCTTTTCTCCCTGATTGTTGATTTTGTGTTCACTGAGTGAGTCCTTGTGAATTTCTTTTTTCTTATTTTGGTTAGAAGTCATATTAATTTTCTTTGTTTATCTTACAGTAAATTTTTATCTCCCTAAGTTTGGAACAAGGAACTCTGGTGGTGCCTTGCTTAAAGTAGTTAATTGCTAACCCAAACGTTGGTGGTTCAAACCCACCAGCTACTCCATGGAAGGAAGACAGGGCAATTCACTTCCCTAAAGACTTACTGCCTTGGAAACCCAATGGGGGTCACTATAAGTTGGAATCAACTTGATGGCAGTTGGCTTTTTTATTTGGTTTAAGTTTGGAACAGTCTATCCTACATTGATACCTTCCTAAATTCTTCATCATTTTGAGGTTCTGTAATTATACCATTTATTCCTTCTTCTTGCTTTATAGTTCTAATCATTTACAGATTAATGCCTCTGGTTCTCTATATTATGTTTTTTAAGTTTATTTTGAATTTGGTTTCTGGGTTGTATTGTCATGTGTTTTAATATTAGCTTATTGTTTTCTGCTGTTAATTTTCTGTCTGAAGGACTTACTTTAGCATTTCTTGTAGGTTAGTTTACCGTTTATGAATTCCCTTAGTTTCTGTTTGTCAATGTCCTAATTTCACCATGGTATTTGAGGGACAGTTTTGGTATACAAGACTTGGATTGCATTTTTTTTTTTTCTTTTCAAGGTTTTGTATATGTCAAACTGTTGCTTTCTTGCATGGATTCTGCAGAGAAATTAACATTTATTCTTATTGGTTGTCCTTTGCATGTAACATTTCATTTTTTCTGAGGTGCTCTCAAGATTCTTTCTTTGTCTTTGATTTTGGAAAGTTTGATTATGATATGTCTTTGTGACTTTCTGTTGGTGTCTATCTTGTAGGGGGCTCTTTGAGATTCTTGAATAGATATATTTTGTCTTTCATAATACTGAGGATATTTTCTGTTGACAGGTTTTTAACAACTTTTTCCTTGGTTTTGTGTGCTTTCCCTTGTACTAAAATTCTAATCACATGTAGGTTATATCTCTTGATATCATCTCATAGATCTCTTAGATTTTCTTAAATCATTTTCTTTTCCTCATGTTTTCTCATACAAGCTAGTATCAAGAGGTTTTTCTCCAAGTGGCTACTGTGTTCTTTGTCCAATTTTATTCTACTCTTTTGTTCTTCCAATGTTTATCTATATCCATAATTTTAGTGTTCATCTTCTGAATTTCTAATTGCTGTTTTTATATGATTTCTAACTTCTATTCATTTTGTCTTTTTGCCATTGTATTTTTTCCTGAATTCTTCAAAGTTATTGTTTGTCTTTTCCTTGCTTGTGTGTATTTTTTTCCTTGTGTTCTTGACAAGTTCTAGATATATCTCTTTTAAACTCCTTATCTGGTAGTCCTATTTCCTGCTTTTCCTCCTAAAGATTTCCTAGGCCTGTATTTTGGTCCCTTGCTTCATCTATCATATCCTGTTTCTTTGCTTGAATTGAGATTGTCTTTGACATTATGAAGTTGTTTTCCTTTGTTGATTATGTATTGGTTATTTCACCCTCGTTTTTCTTTTGCTTTGATTTAATATGTCCAGATTGGTGGGACAGGTGTGCTTTCTTAGTTGTTAGCTTGGCCACCCTGGGGCACTTGTGAATTCCAGGTTGGTGAATAACTGGTGAGAATGTGGGCATGGATTTCTGTTTGTCATAAAGAAGAGCTGTAGTTAAGATGAGTAGCTGTAGTCCACTGGCTGTCAATGATCCAGTATTACAGGAGTTGTTGGTGTTCATCTGCTGGATGAGATGGTTGTTGCAGTACACATGGTTGGCTAGTGAGCAGTCAATATACTCTTCCTGAAATCTTCCCAATCTATCTACACTGTGTCTTTATCACTGTGTGGATTCTGTGAAATTGTTTTCCCCTTGTTTGTGTCTGATATCTCCTTGTTCAAAATTGTGACATTTCAGCCAGTCCTGGCTTCTTTTCTTTCCCCAGACACTGACCTTTCACTCTTTCCCTTTCCAATCAGGAGTCAATCTAATTCTTCTTCTTTTTTTTTTTTTTTTTTTAATTTTTGTTGTGGTGAAAATATACACAACAAGACATTTGCCAACAGAAATGTAATGAACTTGCATATGAGTAATTGATGGTCTGTTCCACAGTCAGCTCCTGTTTGGGCTGAAGATATTGAATTTCTCCATCACTTCTTTCCAAAGATGTAGTTGATCTGAATCCAGTGTATTCCATCTGGTGAGGTCCACATGTATAACTGCCATTTATGATGTTGAATAAAGATATTTGTAATGAATAAGTTGTTGTCCTTCAAAATTCTATCAGGCTATCTCTGGTGTCATTTCTATCACTGAAGCCATATTTTCCAACTACCAGTGATTCTTTTTTGCTTCCAGTTATTGCATTCCAATCACCAGTAATAATCAACACACCTTGATTATATGTTTGGTCAATTTCATACTTCAGAAGTTGGAAAAAATTTTCAATTTCCTTATCGTTGGCTTTGGTGGTTGGTGCATAAATTTGAATAATAGTAGTATTAACTAGTCTTCCTTGTAGGTATATAGATAATATCCTATCACTGACAGCATTGTACTTCATGATAGATCTTGAAACATTCATTGTGATGATGAATGCCACACCTTTCCTTTTTAATCTGTCATTCCTGACATAGTACATCATATGGTTATCTAATTGAAAATGGCCAAAACTGGTCCATTTCATCTCATTAATGCCTATGATATTGATCTTTATGTGTTCCATTTCATTTTGAACAACTTCCAATTTTCCTAAATTCATACTTTGTACATTTCTTGTTCTAATTATTAATGGATGTTTGGAGCTTTTTCTTCCCATTTTGAGTTGTGCACCATCAGCAAATGGAGGTCTATACTCCACCCACATCTTTAAGGTCGACTACTTTGAAGAGGCAGGTGTCTTCACCAACCATATTTGCAGTGCCTTCCAGCATAAGGGGCTCATCTTCTGGCATTATGTCAAAAAAAGGTTTCAGGGTTATACATAAAGTTTTCCAGTAACAGACAGTGTTTCACTGCCATTGACAAGGTATTCATGGGTGGATTCTTTGAAAAGTGGATGGTTTCTTCATTCTGAAAATATTATAGGAGTCCATTGTTTTTAAAAATCAAAGTAAGGTTTATACAAGGAAGGAAATATTCTTTGTTGGTTACCAGAGATTGAAGGGGAGAAGAGAGAAAACTGATGCTTAATTAAAATACATGTGTTGCTTTAGGTGAAGGGAAGACAGTACAACAAAGAGCACATGAATAGCACGGTATCAGTAAGGAAAAGGATGACAGGGAGAGGTGCACAAGAGGTACAGACAACAAAAGCAAATACTATTATATACACAATACTGTACTATTCATAATAACAGATACTAATTTACATGTGAGTACATAGGTAGACAGCCAAGACCATCATGTGTATGTAGGTTTACGGGAATATACCGATGGCCATATATAGGTTTGACAGGTGATATTCTTACATACATATTTGTATGTGCTAAAAATATATATATATACATTATATAGTTAACAGTGAACAAAGTTAGGACGTTTTAGCCACAAACAAGCACAATGAGGGAGTGAGAAACTGGATCAGCAAACTTGGGACCACAGTTACAGGGGATACCAAGCTCAATTGACATAACATAGCACACAAAACCATTTTTTGATATCTTGCTTTAGTGAGTAGTGATTCGGATCTTAAAAGCTTGTGAACAGCCATCTAAGATGCAACTACCAGTCTCTTCAATCCTGGAGTAAAGAAGAGTGTAGAAAATCAATAACACATGGAAAAATTAGTACAAGGGACTAATGGACCATGTAAACATCAGCCTACATGACCTAGAAACCAGAAAAACTAGATGGTGCCCAGCTACAAATGCCAACCCCTCAGAAATGGATCAAAGTTGAAGTTACTGGACAGAGCTGGAGAAAACTGTGGAGCAAAATTGAAAAATATTAAAAAGGCTAGATTTACTTGTTTTACAGAAACTAGTGAAATCCCCCAAGACTATGGCACCTAGTCATCACTTGGGCCTGGAATTAGAATCACTCTCGTGGCTTAGCTCTCAGCCAAACAATGGATGGTCCTACGAGCTGAACAATTAAACCAGGCAGATGCACTCCTTAGAAAATCAACCATGGGAGATCAACATGACAGCATTTGCTTAGGGAGAGAACTAGGGAGGCAGAACAGCATAAGTAAGAAGACACAGGGAATGGGTAACCAGAAGTAGGAAGAAAGTTGTTACATTGTAGGGATTGTAATCAGTGTCACAGAAAAAAATGTGTATGAACTACTGAATGGAAAAAAAAATCTGCTCTGTAACATTTCACACAATTCACAATAAAAAATGAAAAGAAAAAAAAAAAAAAGAGATTTTTGACATACCCCTTATGGGAATAACTAATGAGAGTAATTTAATTGGAAACTAATGGAAATATAGTCAAATTTACATTTGAGTAGAGAAGCTTGAGAAAATTTAAATAAAATATTTTTATTTTAATTTAAGTAAAACTATATAAGGATGATTTGTGGACTATAAACTTGAGTCTAATTGTTAATATAGATTTTGTAAGTCAATATTTCGTGTTATAATAGTCACACTGTGTACCAAAAAGAATTGGTCAATGTTCTTCCATTTCAAGATGTGGCATATGATTAAGAACCAATGGTATTGAAGGAAGAAGTCAAAACTGCACTGAAGGAAGTGGCAAAAAACAAGGGTCCAGGAATTGAGATGTTTCAACCCATTGAGATGTTTCATACCCATTGGGATGTTTCAACAAATGGATGCCTCACCAGAAACATTCACTCAGCTATGCCAAGAGATATGGAAGACAGTTACATGGCCAATTGACTGGAAAAGATCCGTATTTGTACCCATTCCAGAAAAGGTGATCCCACAGGGTGTGGAAATTATCAAACAATATCATTAATATCACATGCAAGTAAAATCTTACTGAAGATAATTCAAATGATTGCAGTACTATGTTGACATAGAACTTCCAGGATTGAGAACTGAATTCAGAAGAGGACGTGGAACTAAGGATATCATTACCAATGTCAGATGGCTCTTGGCCAAAAGCAAAGAATACCAGAAAGATGTTTACTTATGTTTTATTGACTATGCAAAAGCATTCGACTGTGTGTATTATAACAAATTACAGATAACATGGGAATTCCAGAACACTTAATTGTGCTCAAGAAGAACATGTACATAGACCAGGAGGCTGTTGTTCAAATAGAACAAGGAGATACTGCATGGTTTAAATCAGGAAGGGAATGGGACAGGGTTGTATCCTTTCACCATAATTATTCAATCTATATGCTGAGCAAATAATCCGAGAAGCTGGACTATATGAAGAGGAATGTGGCATCAGGATTG
>NW_006921746.1:3144387-3158787 GCF_000298275.1 Orycteropus afer afer | reverse complement strand
ACCAGAAGGCTGGTGGTTCAAACCCACCAGCCACTCCTCGGAAGGAAGGTTGGGCAATCCTACTTCCGTAGTGATACTGCCTCGGAAACCCAACAAGGGGTTGCTATGAGTCAGGGCTGACTCGACGGCACATAACAACAACAACAACAACAGACAGCACATAGCAACAATAACAACAGCAAAAAATTAAAAAAAAAATCTTTTAACTCAATATTTTCTTTATATATTTTTCTAATAAATAACTTCAATTATTTTCATTAGAATTTTCTGTATAACCACAAGCTTTTTTTTATTTTAAATATAAGGTAAAACAAATCACTGCCGTTGAGTGGATTTCGACTCATAGCTATCCCTCCTTGGGTTTCCGAGGCGGTATCACTGCAGCAGTAGATTGCTCAACCTTCCTTTCAAGGAGAGGCTGGTGGGTTTGAACCACCAATCTTCTTGTTACCAGTCAAATTACTGTAGAATCTAGGTCCACAATATGAAACTGATAGAACAGATTTTTATTTTCTTGTTGGAATTAGGAGTGGTGGTGAGATAGGTGTGTGTATCCGCTCTCTCTGGAAAGGCTTTCAAATGGACATGGAATATAAAGGATTTTATTTATTTATTTAGTGTGATTTGGGTGAAAATTTACAGAGCAATTTCACTTTCCATACAGCAGTTCACATACACTTCATCTATGACATTGATTACAGTTTACCCCAATGCAACAGCTCCCCTCCCACTTCCTCCCAATAGTTACCTCTTCCTTGTTTTCATTCCTCTATGTACTCCTGCCCTCTGAGCTGTCTCCCTGTACATAAACAGCCTTTCTTTCTCTCATGATTTTTCTCTCCAAGGAGTGTATCTACCTTAGGTAAATGTTCAACTCATGTGCCTGACTTTTGTATGGCTGGAAGCCACAGGTGTGTATTTAATTCCAAACCTAAAGGGAAGCTAGGGGCCATAGTCTCAGTGGTTCATTCCACCAGGCTCTATGAGACCAGCAAACTTGCCCCCCCCTTTTTTTGCCAAATAGTTTTGACTTTTGTTCCATATTGTTCTCCTTCTCTATCCAGGATATCCTACATAGATCTACCTCTGAGTGCTTGACAGTGGTAGCCGGGCACCATCTAGTTCTTCTGGTCTCATAGTTGCATAGGCTGCAGATCACATGGTGTACCAGTACAAGGACTAATTGTTTCCATGTATCTTTGGATTTCTTCATTCTTCTTTCCTCTGGATGAGAAGAGACCCATCATTACATCTAGATAGCTGCTTGCAAGCTTTCAAGATCCCAGTCGTTACTCGCCATAGTAAGAGATGGAACAATGTTTTGTGTAGTATGTATGCCAATTGAGCTTGATGTCTGCTGCGACTATGATCCCAAGCCAACAGGTTCAACTACTCGCTCCCTCTGGGTAGCTGGTTGTGACCAAAAAGTGACTACAACCTTGTCCTTTGTCAGCTCTACTATACACTTGGGAATTCTTACAGATCATACCCTTATATGACATTGTCTGCCAACCCTATACATGGTCTTGGGTACACTCCCAACTTCACAGACATACCTAATAGTTCTGCCTGTCCACCCATCTGTCCACTTGTATACCTGTGTTTGCTTTCACTGACAATGCAGTACTGTATGTGCAAAAGGGTTCATCTTTGTTGTCTGTACCTCCCATGTACTTCTCTATGTCTTTAAAGGATATTATTGAAATAGCCACATGAAGGTTATCTGAAACTGAGTGAGGAGCCTGTACAAAGGCCCTGACATTGGAAACGGCTTAGTAGATTGTCAAAATAAAACAATAACTGGAATTTATTGTTTAAAAAAAAAAAAAAGAAAAGTACACAATGAGAATTATGTGGCAGAACCAGATCATGGAAAACCATAGTAAGGAGTTAGGTTTTATTTTCAGAGCAGTTGGGAATCATTGAAATATTGAAAAAAAAAAAAAAAGGAGTCAAAAGACCTAACAAATATATAGATATATATGCCTACTTAAAAAAAAAAAAAAAATTCTCCTTTCTGTTTTAGAGGCAGTAAATTTTTACAGAAGTAGATTGCCCTGTCTTCCTTCTGTGGAATGGTTGGTGAGTTTGAATTGCCAATCTTCTGGTTAGCAGTCAAATGCTTTAGGCCCTATGCCACCACAGCTTTTTAAATTCACTGCCATTTAGTCGATTCTGACTCATGTGACCTCCTTTGGGTTTCTGAAGTGATAAATCTTTATGGAAGTAGATTGACCAGTCTTCTTCATGCGATATCCCTGGTAGATTTGAACCACTAACCTTCTGGTTAGCATTCAAATACCTTAGGAACTATACCAGCATCAGGCAGTGTTTTGTTCTGTTGTGCATAGGGTCACTATGAGTTGGAGATGATGTTATGGCAACTAACCAACTCTCTCTCTCTCTATCTCTGAATGTGTGTGTGTGTGTGTGTATACCAACATTAAAAAACTCTCTGCCATCAAAATCACTACTTAGATAGGCAATAAACAGCTCTAAATTAGCACAGCATAGATAGATACTGTTACATATAAAGATATTTATATAGTCAGAATCAGCTCAATGGCAGTGAATCCTTACTGAAGCAGACTGCCACATCTTTCTCTCACAAAGCAGCTCGTGGGTTTGAATTGACCTTTTAAATTAACAGTCAAGCACTTTCTGCACTGGACTAGCAGGGCTTCTTGATGCAAGATTAATGATCAATAAATACATCAGAAATATATGGCTGTACCCACTTCTTTAATAATGTATTTTCATTATATAAATTCTTATAATATTTTGTCAGACACATTACCAACTATAAAATACTTAATTCCTAGAATTAAAATGTTAATCAAGCTTCTTCTGTTTTATCATTTTTGAACAGTAAATTGCAAATTTGACTCAAAAAGATAGGATATTTCAGTTTTATAATATTGGGAGGGAATATGCAATAAGCCATGGATTTTCTATTAGGAAATCCTCAACAACATGACAGTCAGTATATGATCTGTGCTAACGGTCCTGAAAGATTTGAATCTAATATTCAATCCTTCAACCTCTTTATAAAATAAAAAAACCCAAAACCCACTGCCACTGAGTCAATTCCCACTCATAGAGACCCTGATTGGGCTTGTAAGGGAGGTAAATTTCTGTGAAAGTAAATTGCCCCATCTTCCTTCCACAGAAGAGCTGGTGGATTTGAACTGCCATCTTCTGGCTAGCAGTCAAATCTCTTAGGCACTGCACCACCATCTATTCTATAGAATAGAAATACCTTTAAAATGGTGACATGTTTTCCAAACTCAAAGGGTCTTAGATAGAATAACCTATAGCTATATTTAGGAAGATCTATTTCTTGGTGCTCTAGTTTGTTTTCCAAGTACAGCAGATTTGTGGGTTCAATTTTCCATCTAGAAGACATTTAGCCTTAGATTCTTGCTATTTGAGAAACAGTAGTTGAATGGTAAATAAATGGTTCTTCACAGAGGCAAGTATATTGTAGGCTGATCTCATTTTGTGTACCTGAAAGCTGTAAAAAGAGAGTGCATTGTCAAATAGCATAATAGTTATGCCATATATATTTGTTGAATTGAATGACCCTCTGTTAGTTTCCACTGTAATTTTTGAGTGATATTTACAGAATGAAACATCTAACTAAAAGCACAATAAAATGAACAGTGAAATTATAACTGCTTAGTGGCAGCATGATGCTACAGAAGGAGATGTGGAGTCCTGAGGTTTGATTCCTGCCTCTGCTATCTTCTAGTTGTGTGATCAGGAACAATAAAAGAAATTTGTGTGAGGCTAAACCAAGGAGGGGTCGCTATGAGTCGGGGCCAACTCGACGGCAAACAACAACAACAACAACAACAAAATAAAAACAATAAAAATTTCCTGATCCCAAAAGGTGCTATGATGATTGCATAAGATAATGTGTGTAAAAGAGCTTTGAAACTCAGTCATTGCCATTAACTTTCAACACCAGAAGGATTCTGACTTTGCCTGTAGGGAAATTATTTGAATTTAACTTTTCCCTATAAGCCCTATAAGAAATGATTCAAATCCATATTATTTCAATCTATGTAATCTTGTATGAATTCTAAACCCATAGATTTAAAAAATCATGCCACTTACCTATATAGCACTTCAGGAGCTCTGGTAGCATTAGTGCCTAAGGCATTTGACTGCTAACCAGAAGGCTGGCAGTTCAAATACAGTAGTTACTCCTTGGAAGGAAGGTTGGGCAATCTACTTGCATAGTGATACTGCCTTGTAAACCCAAGGAAGGGTCATTACGAGTCAAGTCGGACTCAACGACACACAACAACAACAAAAACAGTGTCACTTACTGAATTTCTGGATTTTAATAGATATTTTTAATATATACTTACATTTCAAAAAAAAAAAAAACAATTGAAAAAACCTAAACTATCTACATCGTTATTCTAATCAGTAAGTGTAATTCTCAACCTAGAAGGTCATGTGGAAGTAAATTTAAAATATTTTTTCTGTATAGTGTATAACAGCCATACAGGAACATTCCCTTTTTAGAGGCTATTCTCTATTCTCTAAAGTGTGTACTTATCTGTGGTACCCAGCACAGAAAGATTATTATCATAAATCCTCATTTCAGGTTGCTGTATTTCACAATACCTCAAGAGATGCTTTTACCTTTAAACTTTGGTAAACAAAGGAAATTATCATTTGAGGTGGGAAAGGGACATTGTCTCATTCATCATATTTCCATATAAGAGTTCCGCTTTACTTATGGGGGAATGGAAATAAGGCTGTAAACACTTGTAGCCTCTCTCTCCACATCTTGCTTACTCATCAGCCATGTAACTAATGTTATTAATAAGTGTTTGTCTAAGTACTATATTAATGGGTGACACTTCAAGAAATAGAAACATGTTCTATCTCCATAGTCTTTCATGTGAGCAAACTCGTGTGTAGATAAGGCAATGATACTTGTTCTAAAAATGTTGACATATGTGTGCAGTGACTATACACATAAATTTCACCTGATGGAATAAACAGACTACATTGATGGAAAGAGCTGATGGAAAAGCTCAATATCATCAGTCAAAAGGAGGCCAGGAGCTGACTGCGGAAGAGACCATCAATTCTTCTTATGAAAGTTCAAGTTGAAGCTGAAGAAAATGAAAACAAGCCCACAAGAGCCAACATATTACCTTGAGTAAAGCTCACCTGAATTTAGAGACCATGTGAATAATGGATTTGACACATTGAACACAAATGACCAAAGACTAGGTGAGTTGTGGGATGACTTAATGACATCATATATGAAGAAAGTAAAAGGTCGTTAAAAAGAAAAGAAAGAAAGAAAAAACCAAAAAGGATGTCAGTAGAGATTCTGACATTTGCTCTTGAAAGGAGCATAGCTAAAGCAAAAGGAAGAAGTGTTGAAATAAAAGAACTGAACAGAGATTTCAAAGGGTGGCTCGACAAGAAGAAAAGTAATTTGATGAAATTTGCAAAGATCTAGCATTAGAGAACCAAAATGGAAGAACACACAACATTTCTCAAGTGGAAAGAACTGAAGAAAAAATTCAAATCTTGAATTTCAATACTTCAGGATTCTATGAGCAAAATATTGAGCATTGCAGGAAGCACTGGAAGAAGATAGAAGAAATAAACAGAGTCACTGTACAAAAAAATAATTGGTCAATGTTCATTCATTTCAGGTCATAGCATATGATCAAGAACCAATGGGGTGGAATGAAGAGATCTAAGCTGGAATGAAGAGATCTAAGCTGGACTGAAGGAATTGGCAAAAAGCAAGGCTCCAGGAATTGACAGAATACCCATTGAGATGTTTAACAAATCGATGTAGCACTGGAGGTGGTTACTTGTTTATGCCAGGAGATTTGGAAGACAGCTACCTGGAAAACTGACTTGAAGGGATCCAAGACAATGTGTAAGTTATCAAACAATACTATTAATATCACCTGAAAGTAAAATGTTGCTGACAATAATTTACAAATGGTTACAGTAGTATATTGACAGGGAACCTCCAAAAACGTAACCTGGATTCTTAAGAGGACATGCAATGAGGGATATGATTACTGAGGTCAGATGGATCTTAGCTGAAAGCAAAGGATACCAGAAAGATGTTTATCTGTGTTTTATTATCTATTCAAAGGCTTTCAACTGTCTAGAACATAATAAATTATGGATAACCTGGCAAAAAGGGGGGGGGAATTCCAGAACATGTAATTGTGCTCATGAGGAACCTGTACATAGACCAAGAGGCTGTTGTTCAAACAAAACAAAAGAATACTTCATGATTTAAAAAGAAGAGTGTGTATCATGGTTGTGTCCTTTCACCATACTTATTAAATCTGTATGCTGAGCAAATAATCCTAGAAGCTGGACTATATGAAGAACACAAGATCAGGATAGTAGAAAGACTTATCAACAAACTGCAACATGCAGATGACACCACTTTCCTTGCTGAAAGTGAAGAGGACTTGAAGCACTTACTGATGAAGATCAAAGAGTAGCATCTTCAGCATGGATTACACTTCAACATTAAAAAAAAAAGAAAAATCCTCAAAATTGGACCAATAAGCAACATTACAATAAAGGGAGAAAAGATTGATGTTGTCAGAGGTTTCTTATTACATGGATCCACAATCAACATTCATGAAAACAGCAGTCAAAAAATCAAAAGTTATATTGCACTGGACAAGTCTATTGCAAAAGACATCTCTGAAGTGTGAAGAAGCAAAGATGTCATTCTGAAGACTAAGGTTCATCTACCCCAAGCCATGTATTTTCAATAGTCTCATATACATGGTAAAGCTTGACAATGAATTAGGAAGACCAAGAAATAGTTGATACCTTTGAATTGTGGTGTTGGTGATGAATTCTGAAAATACTATGGACTGTCAGTAGAACGAACATCCATCCTACAAGAAGTATGCCTGGAATGCTCCGTAGAAGTGAGAATAGCCAAACTTATTCTTTCCTATTGGTCATGTTATCACAGGAAATCATTCCCTGGAGAAGGATGCCATGCTTGGTAAAGTAGAGGGTCAAAGAAAAAGGGGAAGACCTTCAATGAGATGGACTGACTCTGTGGCTGCAAAGATGGGCTCAAGCATAGTAAGAACAGTGAGGATGGTGCAGGACTGTGAATTGTTTTGTTCTGTTGTACATAAGGTCACTCTGACTTGAGGACATGTAATAACAGCTACAACAATCTATAAATTTCTGTATTCTGTTATGCCGGATTGTCAAAAAGATAGCAGGAAATTGGAATCTTGAGTTCAACTTTTACATACCAAAGAGAATGTGTGTGTATATATACATGTTTCCATCAAGGAAGAAGAGTGAATATGACAATTATTCAAATTTATGAACCAATTACCAAAGCAAAACATGAAGACATTGAATATTTTTACCAACTTCTGTAGTCTGAAATTGACCAAATATGCAACCAAGATATATTGATTCTTGCTGGTGATTGGAATGCAAAAATTTGAAACAAAGAAGAAGCATCAGCTTCAGCAGTTGGAAAATATGGTCTTGGGGATAGAAATGGCACCAGAGATCGCATGATAGAATTTTTAAGACCAAAGACTTATTCATGGCATATGCCTTTTTTCAACAACATAAATAATGACTATACACATGGTTCTTGACAGATGGAATACACAGAAAAAAATCTACTACATCTGTGGAAAGAGGTGATGGAGAAGCTCAACATCATCAGTCAAAACAATGCCAGGAGCTAACTATGGAACAGACTATCATTGCTTATATGCAAGTTCAAGTTGAAGCTGAAGACAATTAAAACAAGTCCATGAAAGCCAAAATATGACCTTAATTATATTCCACTTGAATTTAGAGGCCACCAGCAAAACAGATTTTATGTACTGCACACCTATGACCTAAGACCAGGTGAGATGTGTGGTGACATAAACAGCATCATAAGAAAGCAAAAAGTCATAGAAGACAGGAACAAAAGAAAAGACAAAATGGATGTCAGAAGAGAGTCTGCAAATTGCTGTTGAATGGAGAGTAGCTAAAGCAAAAGGCAGAAATTTTGAAATAAAAGAGCTGAACAGAAGATTTCAGAGTGGCTCAAGAATGCAAAGTAAAGTATTACAATGAAATGTGCAAAGATCTGGAATTTGAAACAGCAATCAAAGCATTTCTCAAGCTGAATGAACTGAAGAAAAAATCCCTCCCTTGAATTACAGTATTGAAAAATTGTATGGGAAAAATACTGAACAATGCAGGAACCATCAAAAGAAGATGGAAGGAATACATAAAGTCACCGTACCAAAATAATTGGTCAATATTCAATTATTTCAATATGTAGTATATAATCAAGAACCAATTGTATTGAAGGAAGAAGGTTAAGCTGTATTGAAGGAGCTGGTAAAAAAATCAAGGCTCCAGGAATTGATGGAATACCCACAGAGATGTTTCAGTGAATAAATGCAGGTCTGGATGAGCTTACTCATCTATGCCAAGAAATTTGGAAGACAGGTACCTGGCCTGCCAACTGGAAGAGATTCATATTTCTACCCATTCCAAAGAAAGATAATTCAACAGAACATGGAAATTATCAAAAAATATCATGAATATTGCATGCAAGTAACATTTTGTTGATGATAATTCAAAAACAGTTGCAGCAGTATATTGAATGAGAACTTTCAGAAATTCAAGCTGGATTCGGAAGAGGAGGAGGAATGAGAAACATCATTGCTGATGTCAGATGGATCATAGCTTCAAGCAAGGAATACCAGAAAGATGTTTATTTGTGTTTTACTGACTATGCATAGGCATTCAATTGTGTGGATCATAACAAATTATTGATAACATTGCAAAGGAAAGGAATTTCAGAACACTTAACAATATTCATGAGGAACCTCTACATAGACAAAAAGGCTGTTGTTTGAACAGAATAAGGGGATATTGCACAGTTTTAAATCAGAAAGGGTGTGTATCAGAGTTGTGTCCTTTCACCATACTTATTCAACTTGTATGCTGAACAAATAGTCCTAGAAAGTGGACTAATGAAGAAGAATAGGGCATCAGGATTGAAGGACGACTCATTAACAACCTATGATATGCAGATGACACAGCTTTGCTTTCTGAAAGTTAAGAGGAATTGAAGCATTTCTTGATGAAGATCAAAGACAGTCTTCAGTTTGGATTACATCCCAATATAAAGAAAATGGAAAACCTCACAACTGGAACAATAAATACCATCATAATAAACGGAGAAAAGATGGAAGTTCTCAAAGATTCCATTTTACTTTGTCCCACAATCAACAACCATGGAAGCAGCAATCAAGAAATCAGACATCATATTGCACTGGGGAAATCTGCTGCAAATATGTCTTTAAAGTGTTAAAGAGCGAAGATGTCTCTTTGAAGACTAAGGTGCACCTAACCCAGGCCATGGTATTTTCCATGACCTTATATGAATGTGAAAGCTGGACAATGAATAAGGAAGACTAAAGAACAGGTGTCTTCATTATGGTGTTAGAGAATACTGAAAATTCTATGGACTGCCAGGAGAACAATTCTATCCTGGAAAAAGTGTAGCTTGAATGCTACTTAGAAGCGAGTCTGAGAAGACTTCATCTCATTTACTTTGGTCCTGTTGCCAGAAAGGACCATTTTCTGGATATCATACTTGGTAACATGGAGGGTTAGTGAAACAGAGGAAGACCCTCAATGAGATAGATTGGCACAGTGGCTTCAATGATGGGCTCAAGTATAGCAAGGATTGTGAGGCTGGCTCCGGATCAGGCAGTGTTGTTTCATTCTGTTGTACATAGGGTTGCTATGAGTCAGAATCAACTCAATGACACCTAACAACCACAACCCTTTGCTGTCAAATAAATTCCAACATATATACACATATGTCTGAACCTTTGCTTACAAGATCTTGGAGGGGAGTAGTGTTTAATTCAAATATATGGTCAAACTCAAACTTTAACAGAACAAATATTAAGCTTGTCCATATTAAGTGCTACACACTTAGTGCCCATAAACCAAAACCAAAACTAAATCCACTAATCAAGTCAGTTCTGACTCAAAGCCACCCCCAATGAGTTTCTAAGGTATACATATTTATAGGAGTAGATTATCTCATCTTCCTGCCATGGAGCAGCTGGTGAGTTTGAATTGCCAACCTTCTGGTTAGCAGCCAAATGCCTTACCCATTATGCATAATCTCTACAAACCACTGTAGCCAAATAAATGATTACTACCAGACCCAGTAGATGATGGATTATAATTTGAGGCATAGAAAGACTATTCCCTTTTACATCAAAGCCTGTGACCCAGGTTTTAGTTTATCTATTGTTATTTCTATTTAATGCTTCACAGTAACAGGAACTGCCAGAACTTCCAAAAGTACAAAACTTATCTATAATGGCATATATCTGAGGCTACCTATTTAGGATTGATAACTATCTGGAAGACTTTTATTCATACCTAAGAAAATAATTTTCTTTATAAGTGCTTACTGTTATTCAAGTTTGCCCTCCCCTCTTGGATTGGAATAAATAACTCTTTATTTTTAATAAATAGTGCTACTCCAGGTTTGGGTAAAGTAAACGTTACATTGTTGTTGTGTGTTTATTGCATAAATGGTACCAGATTTCCTGTGGTATTACTGTTTATTTATGGACTACCAGTCTATACCTTTCATGCTTGATGTTTCTCTGGAGAAATTAATTATTGAGTTAAGCATAAAGGTAACATAAATGCCTTTTTTTTTTTTCCTTAAAAAAAAAAAAAGTATCCTGTGTCACTTTTCTAGAATGATCAACATTGATCTTTATTTTTTAAAGAAATTTTAAAACAAAAAATCTGAAAGGATAAGGAAATAATAATACCTTTAATTGATGCAAAACTCATTGCCATAGTCAGTTCTGACTCATAGCAACCTTATAGGACAGAGTAGAACTGTCCCATAGGGTTTTCAAGGCTGTAAATCTTTAAGAAAGCAGACTATCTAATCTTTCTCCTGTGGAGCTACTGGTGGGTTCAAACCAATGACCTTTCTGTTAGCAGCCAAATACCTTAACCACTGTGCAACCATACTGCCTTCAATTGATGCGAATTACTTTCAAATAATTTATATAAAAGCATGGTATTCTTGAGACTCTTTTTTTCTTTTTTCTTAAAGCTTCTTAAATGAAAACCCTATGAAGGTAGTAGTTGCCATGTGGAATGAAACAAAAGTTCCTAAATTCTATGAGGAAAAAAAAAATGCCACTTAGATCGAAACAAAATTTATCTCTAAGGAATATCTGGCCTTTATAATTGCAAGACAATTAAAAATTTTAAACAACTCTAAGCAATACCTAGATATACTAGTGTCTGTAATGAACATTTCTTTCCTGAAGAAAGACCATCACACTTGTTTAAATTACGTCACCAAACACAGCTTTCAGCTGCTTCTGACCTAGGCAGAAGAGGAACAACTGACCTAGATGCAAGAAGAGTAATATTCTATTATGAAATGTCTTAGCCAGCTAGTCACCCTCATTTTTTTTTCTTTAATCATTTTTATTAGCAGTGTTCCCATTTTTACCATCAGACAATTTGAAAGCTCTCAAGAATGTACTTTGACACAAATTATAGCTATTGTTGACACTATCTTTTTATAAAGACAGACTATCCCCAAGTGTGAGATTCACCTTGAGTTATGCCCGCTGCCTTCCACTTTCAGTATTTGCTTTTTCTTTTATTCTCTGTTATAGTCTCTTAATGGCATTAGATGTGGTTGGAATGACAAGTACCTTCTCAGCTCCGTAAGCAAAGGTGAATTCAAAAAGGAGCCAACAGACAACTGTCCATCATAACCAGGACAAGTTGGCCCCAAGAGTAGAGGTATGTAAATTGATCCAAAAATACTCTCACTGCTTTCATTTGATTATTTTTCTTTTCACCTCAGGTCCGCAAAGGGCTCAGAGTCTACAATGTGAAAGCACTCTAGCTCCTTCATATTTTATCAACAAACTAATGCAAAAATGTAAGAAAAGGAGCTGATGCTTTTTTTCTTTTTTAAGCCCTGTATTTTTTCTCTAGACTTACATTTCTTGGAATGCCTGTCATGTCTACAGTGATCTTTGAAAAAGCATGTCTAGATAGAAAGGGAAGTAGATCAATATTACTTTAACAGAGAGAGTGTTTCATGAAGACACACAGGTACATAATTAAACACAGCAAACATTTCCCAAGGACAGATCTCTCTGATGCAACAAAATCAAACTCACATTCCCTTGTGCTTTACCCTGATGAGAACTTCATAACTTTGGAGTGTTATAAAGGGATTTAGAGGACAATTCTGATAGCTGTTTATAGAAATTTGAAAGTACCCAGTTAAGACACAAATTTGAAACTAAAATGAGTATGTGTAGGAAAAAAACATATGGACAAAATAAACACTAAAAATGGTATATTCAGCAATACTGTTTGCACTTAATTTTTGTCATTTCATATGTTGTCCAGAGTTCCTACAGTTGAAATATATATAATTTTCTTAGAAGTTAGGTTTTTTTTAAAAAAATAAAGTCTATTTTCCAATAATAAATCAAATAAATAAAGATGAATATATAAAACAAGTTTTAGTTTTATGAATAAGTTATATCATTAGATCATTTTTTTAGATATAATTGAAGTCATTTGAGGTTGTGATTCATAAACACACTGATTATTCAATGAGCATTTCGTAGTTGGTTCCCTCAAAAGCATATACTAAAGCAAACATTAAGATAAAGCAGCATATTTAGGAGGTGATCTTAGAAAACACAGTAAAAGAAGTTGAAAGGAGTAGAGAATTTAGAAATAAAAAGGTAGGAAGCTAATAAAGACTTTAATAATGGGAAGGCCACTAATGCTGATAACTGGAGTTTTAGGTTTCTCTATGAGATTTTTATAGAATTGTTTCACTAAGAGTGTTAGACTGGGTTCTCTAGAGAAACAAAATCAGTAAAGCTTATACATATATATAGAGAGAAATTTATCTTAGGAAAATGGCTCACACACTTATAGAAGCTGGCAAGTTCAAAGTTCTTGGATCAAATGTCAAGCTGGAAGCTTTTCCCGACTCACGCAGCTACAGGGGCTGAGGAACTCAAGGTCAGCAGGCAATATACTGGTTGTTGACTCCAACGAATGACGAATCCAAGATGTCCAGGCTGAATGGTGGATTGTTTGATCACAGACAGTTGTTGGCAGCACAACAGAATCCAGATCCACAGAAGAATGTCTCTTTTCCCAAGATAAATATACTAGAAGCAGGCCACACCCCTAGGGAAACACCCTTTCAATGGATTGGCTGCTCAAAATATATTCATCTGATCCCATCATGGGAATAACCACATAACAACTGCTTAAACCACCCAGAATTGTGGTCCAGCCAAGTTGACACACAGCTCCAACTATCACACTAAGGGAGAGAAACACTCGACTATATATCCATCAACTCCAGCCTCTCATTGGTTGAAAATGACTCCTTGTAGCATTAACTCTCTGCCAAGCAGGGACCAAAGATTGATCCCAGGAAAAGGGAAACAGAAAGATGCTGTGTATACCAGTAAAATCTGTCTTGGGTAGAGAATGGATAGTCTCTCACTGCTGACTTCAGTTATGTCCACACAGTCTTTTCTCTTCTCTCTCACAGAAAATCTTACACACTTTCATCCCTCCCTAGAACTGCTAATCACTTTGTATCTTTCCCTTCTTTTGGATTATTATTTCTTTTGGGCATGGTGGAAGAGAGACTCTGGCACCACTTCTCATTTCCTAGTCTATTTTCATGGGATAAATTTCATTGCTGGAGACTTAGAGTTTAGACATTTGAAATTCCCCAACCCTAGCTCTTAAAAGACAAAAACCTTGACATCAAAACCTATATTTAGCTCATTATTTAAAAAAATACAAACACAAAGAATTACTTTCATTGGTCTCACATTCTGTTGTGGCATCCATTGCCTAAGAGGGGCCCAGCTGTCTGAGCTGCATGTAGGGCCACAGGGTAATTTCAAATAATCAGAAGAAAATTCCATATAATATTTCCCAATATTATTTTGCCACAAATATCACCTATGACCCAGAATGATAAGAAATCTCTATAGATAGTGCATGACCAGTAATATTGTATATAAATGTTGTTGTTGTTGTCAGGTGCCACTGAGTCATTTCCAACTCATAGCAACCCCATGCACAGCAGAATGAAACACTGCCTGATCCCGCACCAGCTCCATGATCCCTGCTATACTTGAGCCCAACATCACAGCCACCGTGTCAATCCATCTCATTGAAGGCCTTCCCCTCTTTCGTCAACCCTCCACCTTACCAAGCATGACATCCTTCTCCAGGGAATGGTCCCTTCTGACAACATGAGCAAAGTAGGTG
>NW_006921746.1:3126217-3142367 GCF_000298275.1 Orycteropus afer afer | reverse complement strand
GTTGGTGTTCAATGCATCAAATCTATTCTTTAGATGATCTCTAAATTCAGGAGGGATATATTCAAGATCATATTTTGGCTCTCTTGGACTTGTTTTAATTATCTTTAACTTAAAGTTGAACTCACGTATGAGCAGTTTGATGGTCTGCTCCACAATCAGCTCCTGGCTTTGTTTTGGCTGAAGATATTGAGCTTTTACACCACCTCTTGCCACAAATGTAGTCATGTGTTAAAACAGTGTAGGAAGGAAGTCTTAATCACTATATGGTTTCATTGCTAATATGATTCAGACTTCAATTTTACTTTGATGAATCAATAATAAAATTTGTAAAAATATACCTAAACTCTAAGTCTATATGTAACTTTGATATAACAAGTGATGATCTATATTTTGCAAATATATTTTCTTCTTATGAGTTGAAGACAATATATAAATTTGGATATTTGTTTTCATTATATTAAGTTATGCACAGAATATATAGTTTCTTCATTTTTCTATTAAATTATGATTTTCCTCTTAACACCTTTTGTCTTCTTCACACTCCATGTAGTGAACATGAGCAAAACAAAACTAATTATAATACTCTTTTTCTAATAATTCAGGCAGAAACACTATCTTTAATTAACTTATTCTCTTCAAATGAATGGTAAAGTCTTAAGAATTACCCCATTATCCTACACTTCCATATTTTTTTTTTTTTTTTTGGTTCTTTCTGGGGAGTGTTGAGGTGAAGGGATGTGTGGTGGCATATATGATAAGAAAGAGGGTAGAAGAGAGTAGCCACTTCATTAGAGGCAGGGTTCTCAGAATTTTCATTTGTCGCACTTATGTGTGATGAGTTTGTGCTGAAAATGAGCTTGGTGGCAACTACAGTGCCACTGCCTTGCCCCTCGACATTTTACAAGGGTTTGCTGGTAAAATTAACAGCACATATACCTCAGAGATTGATTCTGGTCCCTGTCTGTATGGCAGAGCTCACCAGGTCCTGGGCTGTGCTCCTGCTGGGACAGTGGGTCACCTGAGCTCTATCTGTGACACTTATATGTATCTGATCCATGCTATCTGTCAGATAACCTTCAGTTTGAGCTCTCCTTGCCTTTTCTGTGACATATCTCATAATCAAGACATCCAGTCAGACATTTTCCTAACTTCTTTGCCATTTTTCTGAGATATCTTCTGAGTTTTGTGCAGTTCACAGAGAGTCTGTTAAATCTTTCATGGGTGCATTATTTTCAACTTTGAAATTTTTATTGATACAATGTTTTTTTTCAGCAGTGGAAAGCTGAAATCAAGGAAAAGATTTTTTTGTGGGGTAAACTCAATTGTCATACAATTAACATGGGACACAGTATGTCCTAACTATACTCTGATAGTAAGATTAGTAGGGTAAGGCTTGTTTCTTCAGATTAATGTGGTTATACTTGTCCCCACAAAGCAATAACACATACTACAACTGGAAAAGCTACTTCCCAAGAAACCCTAGAGGCCAAAAATTTTGGTAGGTGATATATGTCCCTCGGATCATGAAAGGATTGATCTTGTGCCCTTCTTCTGCTCAATTAGTTGTATCACTGAATTTGCTGAGACAAGATTAGAGTGAGAAGTATCTATAAGATATTCTGATGCCTCTTTTTCACCATAATATAATGGTTTCGTAGGGTTGCCATACAAAAAAAAAAAAAAAAAAACACTCACTGCTGTCCAATTGGATCCAACTAATTGCGACCCCTCCTTGGGTTTCTGAGGCAGTATCCTTGTGGAAATAGATAGCCCAATCTTCCTTCTGAGGAGTGGCTGGTGGGTTTAAACCACCAGCCTTCTGGTTAACAGTCAAATGCCTTAGGCACTATGTCACAAGAGCTCCCAACCAGGTACCTTAAACAACAGAAATTTATTATCTGTTTAGGGAATATATGCCTTATCCCACCAGCCACTCCTCAGTAGGAAGACTGGGCAATCTACTTCCATAGAGCTTCTGCCTCAGAAACCCAAGGAGGAGTTGCTATGAGTCAGAACCAACTCGATGGCAAAGAGTTAGTTAGGGTTTTCAGAAGTGGATGGCCCCATCTTTCTTCCCAGTCTGTCTTCATCTAGCAGCTCTTCTGAAACCCAGCTACCATGGGTAACCCTGCTGGTATTTGAAACACTAGAGCATAGCCTCCAGCCTCACAGCAACATACAAGCCACCACAGTACAACAAACTGACAGGTGAATGTGGTGCAGAAAAGATTAAAGTTGTCAGGGATTTAATTGTACTTTGATGCACAGTCCACACTCATGGAACCAGAAGTCAGGAAATCAGATATAGCATTGCACTGGGAAAAATCTACTGCAAAAGACCTCTTTAACGTGTTAAGGAGCAAAGATGTCACTTGGAAGATTAAGATGCACCTGAACCAAGCAAGCCATGGTATTTTCAATCACCTCATATGCATGTGAAAGCTGGACAATCAATAAGGAAGACAGAAGAAGAGTGGATGTCTTTGAACTGTGGTGTTGGTGAAGGATACTAAAAATACCATTGACTGCCAGAAGAACAAATATATCTGCTCTGGAAGAAGTGCAACCAGAATCTCCTTGGAAGAAAGAATGGCCAGACTTCATCTCACATTCTTTGGTCATGCTGTCAGAAGGTATCATTTCCTGGAGAAGCTCAACATGCATGATGAAGTAGAGGATTAGCAAGGAAGGGGAAACCCTTAATGAGATGGATTGACACAGTGGCTGTCATGATGGGCTCAAGCAAGGCAAAGTTTGTGAGAATAGCTCAGGACTAGGCAGTGTCTCATTCTATTGTACATAGGGACACCATAAGTTGGAGCTGACTCGACAGCACCTAACCACAACAACAAACATAGATGCCCAATATGTAGACATTTGCTCTTCAAACTCAGACATGGGCAGATACTGTGAAGATATCTACAAAATGATTGCAGGCATCGGTATTGCTCTTGAACTATTGATAGCTAGTCTAACTTTAGATGTAACACCTTCAATGGTCATTGTAAAAACGATTGCTACTTTCATTCACTCACTGCCATCGAGTTGGATCCAACTCATAGTGACCCCTCCTTGGGTTTCTGAGGTGGTATCACTCCGGAAGTAGATTGCCCAATCTTCCTTCCGAGGAGTGGCTGGTGAGTTTGAACTGCCTTAGGCACTACACCACCAGAGCTAACGTATGTACAGGACACGCAAGAATAAGAAAAGAAGAAATTAAAATGTTAAGTGGAAATCAAAAAGACTTTTTTTGTGGAGATTATCAGAGATTTTAGAAAAGAATCTCAGTTACTTTAGAGAAAGGGGGGAGAACTACAGTTTATGTTTATAATTGTCAACAAATTTTTTTATTTTTAATTTTTAAAATAAAGGACAAAATGATCTAGAAATCCTAGTATATGACTGATTGCATGCTCAAATATAATTTAATGGCATTGTTGCTGTTGTTGCTAGATGTTGTCAAGTTGGCTCCAACTCAGAGGGAACCTATATAAAACAGAACAAAACACTGCCTGGTCATGTGCCATCCTCACAATCCTTGCTATACCTGAGCTTATCGATTTAGCCACTGTGTCAATCCATCTAAAGGATCTCCCACCTTTTCTCTGATGCTCCCCTCTAGCAACATGATATATGTGGTAGTTAAGGTAGTGTGCCAACTTAACTGGGCCTGGTTTTGAGTGGCTGGGCAACTAAATGTAGTTATTCTCCATGATGGGACTGGTAACCAACTCTGTGGTAGACTTTACTGAAGCATCCTTAGGGATGTGGTCCGCTTCTAGTATACAAGAAAAATCTTTGAGAAGGCTCTCTGAACTTTTGGCACATCTAGATCATGCATTTGGCTTAGTTTTCATCTCAATGGCCTGCCATGTTGTCTACCAACTTTGGGACTGTTAATGGACTTCAATTATTGCCTTGTTGTGTTGCCTGATAATTTTGGGACTGTGCCATTTTACTTGTTGACCTTAGATTTTCAGCCTCAGCAGCCAGCAGCAGTTAATAGAAGCCTCCAACTTCAGTGGGCTGGAAGTAAGAGGCAGAGCTGAAGACAAAAGTCGAGGTGCCCTCACCTAGCTTTTATAGCTGGCACTTTGAACTCGGACTTCTAGCCTCCTAAACTGCAAAAGACTAAACCCCTGTTTGTTCAAGCCACCCACTTGAGGCATTTTTCTGTTAGAGCAGCACTAGTGGACCAAAACAAAATCCTTCTACAGGGAATGGTCCCTTCTGACAACGTGACCAAAATAAGTGAGATGAAGTCTGACCATTCTTGCCCCCAAGGAGTGTTCCAGCTGCACTTCTTCCAGCACAGATTTGTTTGTTCTTCTGGAAGTCAATGGAACTTTCAATATTCTTTGCTAACACCACAACTCAAAAGGATCAATTCTTCTTTGGTCTTCCTTATCCATTGTCTAGCTTTCACATTGTATATGAGGCTATTGAAAATCCATGGCTGAAGTTAAGCATCCCTTAGTCTTCAAAGAGACATTTTTCCTCTTCAGCACCTTAACTCCATGCAACGCACTGCCTTAGAGTTGAATTTGACTCATACTGACCCCTGCTTGAGTTTCTAATCCAGTATCTCTAGGGAAGGAGATTGCCCAATCTTCCTTTCCAGAAGTGGCTGGTAGGTTTGAACTGCCAGCCTTTTAGCAGGCAAATGCCTTAGTCTAAGGCACTACTCTACCAGTGCTTTTGCAGCAGATTTGCCCAGTGCAATACGTCTTCTGATTTCTTGCTTGCTGCTTCCATTGGTGTTGATTCTGGAGCCAAGTAATATGGAATCTTTCACAATATCAATCTTTTCTCCATTTATTATGATGCTTCCTATAGGTCTAGTTGTGAGAATTTTTGTTTTCTTCACATTGGGGTGTAATCTATATTGCACACTATAGTCTTTAATCTTCGTTAGTAGAAGCACTTCATTAGTGCTTCAAGGCTTCTTCACTTTCAGTAGACAAAGTTGGGTAATCTGCATCTTGTAAATTGTTGATGAATCTACCAAAATCCTGATGCTGTTCTTCCTTATGTAGTCCAGCATCTCAGATTATTAGCTTAGCATACAAATTGAATTGAATAAGTATGGTAAAAAGATACTACACTAACACACACCATTCTGGATTTTAAACCATGTAATATCTCCTTGTTCTGTTTGAACAACAGCCTCCTGGTCTATATATAGGTTCCTCATGAGAAAAATTAAGTTTCCTGAATTCCCATTCTTCTCAATGTTACCCATAACTTGTTATGATCCACACAATTGAATGCTTTTACATAACCAAAAAAGTACAAATAAACATCTTTCTGGTATTCTTTTCTTTCAGTCAAGATCCATCTGACATCAGCAATGATATCCTTCATTCCACGTCCTCTTCTGAATCCAATTTTAATTTTTGGAAGTTCTCTGTCTATATACAGCTGCAACTGTTTTTGAATCATCTTCAGCAATATTTTACTTGCATTCGGTATTAAGATATTGTCTGATAATATCCACATTCTGTTAGATCACCTTTCTTTGGATTGGATACAACTATGAATCTTTTCCAGTCAGTTGACCAGGTAGCTGTCTTCTAAATTTCTTGGCATAGAGTAGTAAGGTACTTCTAGCACAGCATCCCTTTGCTGAAACATCTCAATGAATATTCCATCAATCCCTGGAGCCTTATTTTTTGCCAATTTCTTCAATGCAGCTTTGTCTTCTTTCTTGAGTCATTGGTTATTGGTCATATGCCACCTCCCAAATTAGATGAACATCAACCAACTCTTTTTGTACTATGACACTGTGTATTCCTTCCATTTCTTTTGATTCTACCTGCATTATTCAATATTTTTCTCATAGAGTCTTTCAACATTGCAACTTAAGGCTTAAATTTTTTTCTTCAGTTCTTTCAGCTTGAGAAATGCTAAGTGTGTTCTTCCCTTTTGTTTTTGTATTTCCAGGCTTTTGCATATTTCATTATAATAATTGAATTTGTCTTCTCGTGCCGCTCTTTGAAATATTTTATTCAGCTCTTTTATCTTGTCATTTCTTCTATTTGTTTAGCTACTCTCTATTCAAGAGCAAGTTTCAGTCTCTTCTGACATCCATTTTGGTCTTTTATTACTTTCCTGTGTTTTAAACGACTTTTTTTTTCTTCATATATGACGTTTTTGATGTCATCCACAATTCGTCTGTTTTTCTCAGTCATTGGTGTTCAGTGCATGAAATCTGTTCTTCAGATGGCCTCTAAATTCAGATGGGATATAACCAAGGTCATATTTTTACTTTCCTGGGCTTGCTTTAATTTTTTTCAGCTTAAACTTGAACTTACATATAAGCAAGTGATGATCATTACAGAGAGAAATCTTGGTCCATTTCCATGTTTTAATTCCATAAGTTTAGACTCCACCCTTCCACCCCCACCAAAAAAAAATTCTCTGCCTTAGAGTTGACTTCAACTCATAGCAACCCTACAGGACAGAGTAGAACTACCCCATAGGGTTTCCAAGGCAATAAATCTTTATGGAAGAAGACTGCCATGTGAAGTTTTCCAGGGGACTGAGGAACACTAGGAGAAACCCAAGGAGGGGTCTCTATGAATTAGATCAACTCTAAGGCAGTGTGTTGCATTGCATTAAGGTGCTGAAGAGGAAAAATGTCTCCTTGAAGACTAAGGAGTGCTTAACCTCAGCCATGGTATTTTCAGTAATCTTTTGGTTAACAGCCACATGGCTTAAAAACTGTGCTACTAGAGATCCTCGCTTTAAGTCTTATTAGCCAGTATAATTACCACAGTTTTCCAAGATTTTGTTTCTTTATCTAATTAAAGATATCAATACCTGTCTTGCTAGCCTTACAACTTTGTTGTTAGGGTCAAAAAGAATAATACTTGTAAAAGTGATTGTTGAACTACAGTGTTTTACCAATGTGAGAATGATTGTTTTTTAAATAATTTGTTTAATGTGTTGAGCAGTTTGGTAACAAGAAACAATAACCCAATCAAATTTAGTTAAAGAAAAATGGAACTGTGTTTTCCTAATACAACAATTTCATGGATCTCAAAGGCCAAAAGATTATCAGCCAAGCTTCATGTGTATAAGAGCTAGAAATTGGAACATTAAGGAATGAAACTATTCCCTCACTTCTCTGGGGATATATGATTTCTTTCAGTATTCCTGCTTTCTGTGAGGCTACTCCATTCATCTTTCTCTTAACTGTTTTCCTCTGAGGCTTTTCTCCCTCATAACTTCCTATGCCCTATGCCTCCTATTTACCACTGCTGTTCCAACTCTCTCTCTCTCTTTTTTTTTTTTTTTTAAACTCAATCACATACTGCCCATTGTAACATGTTCCTCTCAATTTTGGTTCAAATTTCTGAGACAAGAATTTGATTGATCCTACTCTTTACGACGAAATCATGACATGCCAGTAAGCCTTTCCATTAGCCCTGCTTTAATCAGGGTTCCTCAGTGGTCAGTGATCTGTGGCTGGAGGGATATTGTCACAGTGATCTCGGCATACTCATGCTGGCTATGAGGAGTGGAAAATTTTTCCAGGTGCTAGGGTAGAATAAGCAGTTTAAAACATGGAACACAAACATTGCTAGGTCACTGTCTTAGTTATCTAGTGCTGCTGTTAACACAAACACCACAAGTGAGGTGCTTTAAAGAACAGAAATGTATTTTCTCACAGTTGAGGAGGTTAGAAGTCTGAGTTCAGAGCACTACCTATTAGGGGAAAGTTTTCTCTCTATCAGCTCTGAGGGAAGATGCTTTCTCCTAGTGTTCCTTAGTCCC
Organism: Orycteropus afer afer; assembly: GCF_000298275.1. Classification (NCBI taxonomy): domain Eukaryota; kingdom Metazoa; phylum Chordata; class Mammalia; order Tubulidentata; family Orycteropodidae; genus Orycteropus; species Orycteropus afer. Next base: position 3,134,588 of record NW_006921746.1, on the reverse strand, counting down.
TTGAAAATCTTCACACGGCATCTATCTTCCCCAGGTTGTACTTACTTATTTCTGTCTATGATGCTCTTCTAACTCAGAAGTGATTAGGGTTAGACACACACTTTACATTGAGAGGGCCTTATTAACACACACACAAAAAAAATCGTATTCCTATACAAGATTACATCCAGAAGTATAGGAGTTAGGATTCTCTTACATATTTTTGGGGGATGTAATTCAATCCATTGAGGTCACTTTGTGATAGGGTAGAAAGTAAAATGAATGAGCCTGGAGCAATGGATACTGAATACAGTGATACAGTGATTGGAGCTGTGGAAGAAAAGCATGGGCAAGAAATTTTAGAAAGAAGAAGGGGCCAACTTTAGAACTTCAAGAAGATTAGCCTTTCAGTGCTATTAGTTCAATTATGTCATTTTTTTTTTTCTTTTGACAATATAAATGTATGCACTGCTACAGGTAAATGAAACAGAATAATATTAAAATATTTATATTTTAACTCATAATGTAAGACTTTAGAAGCTATGTTCACACTGTGGTCAAAACATTAGGCTGCTACCCAAAAGAATGCTGTTTCAAACCCACCAGCAGCTCTGCAGGAGGAAGAGGCAATATACTTCCATAAAGATTTACAGCCTTGGAAATCCTCTGTGACAGTTCTATTCTGTCCTATAGGGTCGCTATGAGTTAGAATCAACTCAACAGCAGTGGATGGGTATAAATGACTTAGATGTGGTAGCAAATTTATCTCCCTGAGTATGTTCTGTTAATAAGAGCTTACATTCCCTGAGCACACAGATTAAATTTTGGAGGCGTTAAAGAACTCACACTTACAATCTTTCTGGGTAGAAAGAATAGACCTTCACAGAAAAATGCCTAAACATTTATCCCATGAAAGTGACATCTGATGGAAGGATGATGAAAATATTCACATGATATTGCTGTCTAACAAATATATAACATTAGAAGGTTTTTGTTTGTTTGTTTTTGCTTCTACTCTTCTGAAATATCCTTATCTTATTTTTCCCTGAGGCACTTTGGTTGAAGACAATTTGCCCCTTGTTGCTTTGCACATCTAAGCTGAGACCCAGCCCCACTGATTACTCTAGTTTGAAAAATGACACAAATGTTAGCTATCCTTTCTGTCTCTGTGTGTGAAGCCCAGATGTATTATGCCATTGCACAAAAGTGCATATGAAATCAATAAACTCAAGGAAAATGGCAATAAAACCACAATTCTTTAAGCCAAGGGAAAGTAAATTGCTCGTGCTGCCCAGATAGCTTGGGATTTGTTGCCTGTTTCCATAAGAGATATTTTCTTTCCGATAACTTCAGGCTCAGGAATTACAGTTAGCAACCAAAAGCCTAAAAGTCTGATGCATTAATCTTTATATATGTTTCTTTCCATTGCACCTTGTTTTATTTATGGAAATCATTTTGCTAGAGTAATACCATAAGCTATACAACTTGTTTTCATGAGGAATTGAAGTTTTAAAAAATAGATCAAAATAAAACTAGTGATGAAATGCTATTTGAAAAGTGCTCTGAAGAAATTCCTATTTATTGGTTTTGATAAATATTTCCCAGATTTTCTCAGAGGTTGGAAGTTTGTTTGTATTTATAAATCAATATTTAACACTCCAGTGAATTTTTTGAAGTACCACATTTTGGACCTTTGTATCTTTGTTTTAATTCCAAACTCATTTAATAATCTGTGTCTTGCACCAATTATTCCCCCATAGAGTAACATTTATGAGAGATTATCTTGGAGCAGAGTGTGTAAATTTGATAATAAAAGGTTTTTGAAAATTCTATATTTCTGAAAATACTTTTAAAAAGGCAATATCCTATTAGAGTTTTGATTATAAAATATTGTCTATACAAACATGATTTTACTTTATTAAAATTTCAAATGTAAAAAACTCTCACAATGCCATAAACACTTTGACCTACTTGTTAATTGTGTCACTAATTCATCTTCAGCTGCCATTAAATATCTTCTTACTAAGAAACTCATTGTTCTAACCACCACATCTGATGGACATGGCAATAAGAATTTTAATTAAAGCATACCAAGTAACTGTCATGAGTAAAACATTTAATCCATATTAGCTTAGGACACAAATCATAAAACTTTTCTATCAAATGGCAGATCAATGTGTCTGATATTCCATCATATTATTAAAAAATGAAATATAATAATTTAAAACTGATTTTGCTTAATATCTATTAAATGTATTATCAATTATTTATTGATTTTTAAAGATGAACTCATACTTTCTGAAAGCAAGTTATTAGGTCCAGAGACTTCCACTTTCAGAAAAAAATATTTCATTCATTAAATAAGATGAAAGTAACAATAATAAATGCTTCTAGCTCTAATAACTTTCACACAATATAAGCTCAAAATTATTGAGAGATATTAAATTCTGGGTATGTTCTAAGTTATTTTTAAACATCTTGTTTAAACTTTACTATAATGTTATATGGCAGTTATAGATAATATCTCCATTTTAAATAATGTATGACAAATTACAATTTAGCCTTTTCCTTGGTTCCTGAAAGATTTAAAAAAAAAAATAAAAAACATTGCCACCAACTTATAGTGACCCTATAAGACAGAGTGGAACTTCCCCATATGATTTTCAAGTCTATAAATCTTCACAGATGCAGATAGCCTCATTTTTCTCCCTCAGAGCAGCTAGTGGATTTGAACCTCTAACTTTTTGATTAGCAGCCCAAAACTTTAACCACTGCATTACCAGAACTCTTTTGCCTGAAAGGGAACTCTTGGAATTTTCCAGCAGTCAAGGTGACTTCCTTTTCTAAAATACTCAGGCAACATTTAAACATGTGCAAACGAATGGAAGCTCCAAAGACCACATCTGGTCAGCCAACCTAGGCAAGGGTACAGGGGAACAGGAGGGCATGATGCAATCAACCATGCATATTAAGTATCCTCTTCATTGTGACTATGCAATGAAGCCAATAAAAGGCTTAGAATAGAGAAGGATGCAAGCTTCTGGGATTGATGAAAGCATGTGTTCTATGGAGGGTGGCACTTCCCTTAAAACAATGGAAATTTCCTGCTATGACCCCTCCCAGACCTCATGTGATGCATCTCTTTGTTTGCATCCTTTCTATTATAATAAATGTGTACCTGTAATATCTGTGAATTCTGTGAGCCATTCCAGTGAATTATCAAACCCATAGGGAGCAATGAGAGCCTGGAGGGCATGGCATCTGCCTTTGTGACAGTTTGAAAGATGGTATCCTTTTACTTTGTGTATTCTGACTTGGCTTAGGGTGGCTAAGAGCAAAGAAGGGTTGCATGGACATCCACTCTAGAGAGAAGGGGCAAGCAGGTCAGAAGTTAGGGAGTAGGGACTCCCTGAGCTTGCAGATGTTACCTACTGACCTGGATCTGAGTGGCCAGGGATGAGATGACCTGGTCCAAGGCAGCCAGGGATGAGATAAAAGGACATTTGGAGTAACAGATGAAGAGGATGGAGATATGAGAAGGTGAAGACTGGATCCATTTACAAGTGGGGACTGGATTTATACTGATTAGATCATGCAGTTATCAATAAAGAATTGCCCAGCTTTCCCCTTTTTTAGTGCATTTGGTGCATAGCTGAAGAAACATAGGCACACACAAACACAAAACTTATGTTTTATAGTTGAGGTTGTGGAGCTAAAAAGAATCCAAAATTTGAAGTAAATTTGTCTGACATCAGAATCTGTGATTAACCCCTACACACATCTTTGGTAAAGGGAATCAACCACTAGCAAGGGCATATAAAACCCTCTTTTGGGTTTCTGTTGATACTGCCTCAGAAACCCAAGGAAGGGTCACTATGAGTCGGGTCCGACTGGACGGCACATAACAACAAACAACTGGGTTTCTGAGGTGGTGTTACTACAGAAGTAGATTGCCCAACCTTCCTTCTCAGGAGTGGCTGGTGGGTTTGAACTGCCAGCATTCTGCTTAATAGTCAAGTGCTTTAGGCAATACACTACCAGAGATCCTATACATTTATTATGTGTACACAGAAAAGTTAAATTCTATGTCAGCACTTCCTTGTGATATACAAAGAGGACATTTTGTTCTCCAGAAGTACTTGGATGTACCTTATCTAAACTCTGAGGTGAGTATCAAAAAGGAGTTAGAATTTAATCGAGAATAATATAACCATTCTACTTCAGCTGTTTTGTTATTATTTGTTTCCCCACATCCAGTTCTACTAGTCTTCATTGCTTTATGACCCAAGAGTCTATAGCTAACTTGCCATCTGGCTTCTTGTTGGTATGAGGCAAGTGGAAGGCATCAGCTGAAGATAGAAAGTCCAGAGGAAAGAGAAGCTAGATATTTATTCACACTCACTGTTCCTGCAGGACCACAATTTTGTTGGTGGCTAAAGCCTTTTCCTCATGTTGCATGCTTACAGCTTTTATTCAGTTCCAGTAACAACACACCCTTCCCTTGCTACTTCAGACCAAGGAAGTGTAATTACCTCTTCTCATCTCTACCTCTAGAAAAGTTCTATTATTTAACTCACTTCAATTATCCCTCGGAGTATGCAACTTATTTCTTCCTGGGATCCTAATTGATATATTACCCTTAAGAATGAACTGAGAAGCTTCTTCCTAGTGACTGGTTATTTGTTTCAGCTGCTATAGTCATGTTACAAAAAGACCTAATGCAAATTCTATCCAGAAAGTGCAAAAAACTACTTTGATGGAGGCAGCAATATGAATCATCAAATCCACAGAGTTAAACTTACTTGAATCTGATTCTGGTCAGTATCAATAATCAAGAAGAAAATCTGTGGAGTCTAAAATGAGACTTAGTAATGTTTTTCTTCTAAGAGGTAGTATTTTTTGTTAAAGGATGTTGTTGTTAGGTGCCATTGAGTCAGCTCCAACTCATAGCAACCCTATGTACGACAGAATGAAACACTGTACCAGCTTCATAATCATTGCTACTCCTGAACCCGTCATAGCAGTCACTGTGACAAACCATCTCATAGATGGGCCTTCCCCTTTTTCACTGACCTTCCATTTTACTAAGCATGATATCCTTCTCCAGGGAATGGTCCCTTCTGACAACATGACCAAAGTAGGTTAGACGAAGTCTGGCCCTTCTCACTTCCAAGGAGAATTCCAGCTGCACTTCTTCCAGGATAGATTTGTTAGTTATTCTGGAAGTCCATGATACTTTCATTATTCTTCTCCAACAACATAATTCAAAAAAGTCAACTCTTCTTTGGTCTTCTTTATTCATTGCCCAGCTTTCACATGCATATAAGGTGATTGAAAGTACCATGGCTTGAGTTAGGTGCACCTTAGTCTTCAAGGAGACATCTTTGCTCTTCAGGAGTTTAAAGAGGTCTTTTGTCAGATGTGCCCAGTACAATAAGACATCTGATGTCTTGACTGTTGCCTCTGTTGGTGTTGATTTTGGAAACAAGTAATATGAAATCTTTCACAACATCAATTGTTTTTCATTTATCATGATGTGGTCCAGTTGTGAGGATTTTGTTGTTAAAGGATATCCATGCAATAGCTTAAGATGGTCTATCCATGATAATTTGAGGAAGTTTTCTAAGGCTAACTGCTAACCATAAGGCTGGCAGTTCAAACCCACCAACCACTGCATAGAAGGAAGACTGGGAAATCTACTTCCATAAGATTTACCACCTCGGAAACCCAAACGGGGTCTCTATGAGTCAGAATCAACTCAATGGTAGTTATTTATTTATTTACTTAATTATTTTGATTCATAGGCATTTTACCGTGTTGGTCTTAACAAATTACAGATTATGAAGAAGGGAATTCCAGAATATTTAATGTGCTCATGAGAAATCTGTGGATGGATAAAGAGGTAGTCATTTAAATAGAACAAGGGGATACCACATGGTTTAAAATTAGAAAAGATTTGCAGCATCACTGTATTCTTTCTCCTCGTTTATTCAATCTGTGTGCTTAAAAAAAATAACCCAAGAAGCCAGACTATATAAAGAAGAACACAGCACCAAGACTAGAGGAAGATACATTTACAATCTGAAATACGCATATGACACAACCTTGCTCCCTGAAAGTGAGGATGACTTGAAACATTTAGTGGGGAAGGTCAAAGATTACAGTTTTCAGAATGGAATACACCTGAACATAAAGAAAACAAAAAATTCTCACCACTGACCCAATACACAACATCATAACAAATGGTGAAGAAATTGAAGCTGGTAAGTATTTAATTCTACTAGGATCAACAATCCATCTACATGGAAGAAACAATTAAAGAATTAAGTGATTTTAATTGGGGAAATCTGTGACCAAAAAAAAAATAATAATAATAATAATCTCTAAAGCGATAAAGAGCAAAAATGTCATTTTGATGCCTAAGATGTGCCTGACCCAAGCCATGGTCTTTGCCATTGCTAATATGCATGTGAAAGCTAGACAATGAAAAAGGAAGATGAAAGGAGAATTGTTGTGTTTGAATTGTGAATATGCTGTGGACTGTCAGATAAAGAATAAATCAGCCTTAGAAAAAATACAACCAGAATGCTCTTTAGAAGTGAGAATGGTGAAAATTTTCTTACTTTGCACACATCATCAGGAAAGACCAGTTGCTACAAAATGAAATCATGTTTGGTAAAGTAAAGGGTCAGTGAAAATCAGGCAAAGTCTCCATGAGAGGCACCAATATGGTGGTTGCAGCAATGGACTCAAATATACAAAGGATTGTGAGGACAGCACAGGACTAGACAATGCTTCAGTTTGTTACACAGAAGGTTGCCATGAGAAAGAATCTACTTGATGGCAATTAAGAACAAAGACAACACTATGGACTAAGAATCCTCAGGTGGCACAAACAGTGAAGCAATGGACTGCTAACTGAAAAGTTGGTGGCTTGAACCTACCAAGAGGTGCCTTGAAAGAAAGATCTGGCAATATGCTTCCCAAAGGTCAAAAACCCTACGGAGACAGTTCTAATCTGCAGCACATGAGGTCACCATAAATCAGAATAGACTTAGTGAAATGGTTTTGTTTGGTTTTAAAAGAAGGATTAAATAAGATATCTGTGTAAAATGCACACATTGACCTAGAGCTCTAGCACCCCAGACTCAATAGGTATAGAACATTTTTCTATCACATCTGGGCAATGTGCTCCCTATATGACATTAGATTGATCCACTTTTATTGGCTTGGGGCATGGGTGTGGCTGAATTTTCCAGGAACATACTGTTAATGGAGACAGGGAAGGGGCAGGCAAAGACTCTTGTCAAAAGTTCAGCTGGTTAACAACCAAGAAGTATTCCTATGTGATTGATCCTGTACTCAATGATATTTCACATTTTATCAATGTGCTTGATGACAGAATGTCAATTACACTGAAATAAAGAGTGTGAGCTGCACTTCCTAAGGAAACAGAAGTCTCCCAAGTGAACCCAGAAATACATACCTCAATAATATAATTCAATTCATTAAGTGGAGTCCAGGACAATACTTGACCAAAAGAGAACTAAACTGTACAAATTCAATATGAAGAATTCTTATTGCAAACATAATTTGCAAAAGGTGGCCACAGATAATTCATACTAGATGTACACATGCTCCCATGCTCCTCTGTAACATGATTAGCACTTCTTCCATCAAGAGGTGAAGTTTATTTCTCCTGTTCTTGAATCTAGGTTGGGCATGAGATTTCCTAGATCAGTAGAATGGTAGAATGGAGGACTTGATGCTGTACAACTTCTGGGTCCAAGACTTAAGCGACCTTGTAGCTTTTGTTCTCAGCCTCTTAGAATACTCTGCCTTCATGCAAGGAATCCCTTTAAGAGGGGAGATCACTGGAAAGAGAGACCCAATAGACAAAGTACCAATTGCCTGATGTATGTGAGGCTGTTTTGGACTATCTGTTCTTGCTTTCAAAGGAGGTCTTGTGGTACAGTGAATAAGATAACTGAAAGATCTATGGTTTGGACTCACTGGCCACTCCAAGGGAGAAATATGTTGCAGTTTGCTTCCTAAAACATTGTTGTTGTTGTTAAGTGCCGTTGAGTCGTTTCCAACTCATAGTGACCCCATGCACAGAAGAACGAAACACTGCCTGATCCCGCACCAGCCCCACAATCCCTGCTCTACTTGAGCTCATCATCGCAGCCACCGTGTCAATCCATCTTGTTGAAGGCCTCCCCCTCTTTCACTGACCCTCCACCCTACCAAGCATGACATCCTTCTCCAGGGAACGGTCCCTTCTGACAACATGAGGTGAGATGAAGTCTGGCCATTCTTGCTTCCAAGGAGCATTCTGGCTGCACTTCCTCCAGGACAGATCTGTTAGTTCTTTTAGCAGTCCATGGTACTT
>NW_006921746.1:3112091-3123157 GCF_000298275.1 Orycteropus afer afer | reverse complement strand
GGGCCTGAGTTTCCTCTCCTCACCTAATCCCTTCGGCTGACTGCTCTTCTCTCTGGCTTCCTGACTTTTAATCCCCTTTCTCCTGCTCTTCCCACTTGCTACTTCTGGTGTCCCTGAGTTGTCTCTCCTCACCTGTAACCCTGGGGGTGACTAAAACATTACTACTTTGGAAACCATATGGAACAGTTCTCTTTTTGTCCTGTAGAATCTAGAAAATGAAAATTCTATGAATCATGAAGTTTCTAACAGCAAATGATCTTGGAGATGGTGCAGGATTGGGCAGTATCTTACTCCATTGTGAGTTGGGGCTGACTACTGCAACTAGCAACAAAAACAAAGATGTAGAATTTATGAAAGCTGTCATATATTGCATATAATTTTGAAATAATTTTTGAATGACTCTCAGGCTATTTTTCTATTTTGCAATGATTATGTTTTATCTTTTTGGTTTTGTATGCATAACTGAAGGAGCTCTGGTGGCATAGTGCCTAAGGCATTTGACTGCTAACAAGAAGGCTGGCAATTGAAGTTCACCAGCCCCTCCTTGAAAGGAAGATTACTTCTGTAGAGATACCACCTTGGAAACCCAAGGAGGGGTGGCTCTGAGTCAGAATCGAGTAAATGACAGTGAGTTTGTTTATTTAAATGCATAATTGAATAGTATTGTTAATTAAGTAAAATACCAGTCATTGACTGGATTGAGTTCTTAGATTTTCTGTACAAAGGCAGGAGACATTCAGAGGACTCTTCTGCCCCACACATACAAAGCTAAAACACTAAGGCTGTTGCTTATTATCTTATATTTATGTGCCTATATACTAATCTTTATGCTTTTTAGCTAAATGGAAAGAACAGCAACTAAAGTCCTAAAACCACAAATGCAGGTTAAATTAAAGTTAGTTAAGGTTAGCACAATTTTATTCCATATTATAGGAGATGTTTAAAGAAATTTAGTGATGAGAAATGATGTTTATAAAAGATGATCTGTAGTTGAAATTCATTGAAAAATTAGATAATGCATAACACTTATAGGCACTTACAATTTAATGACTTCCAACTAGTTATGTTTTGTGCCCCCAGCAAATCGCTTTCGCTCGCCAAATTGTTTCATCCTCCCTGTTCTTTGGATAGCAGTTACTGAAGCCAGAGGCTAGCAGTGGAAGATGTTCTTTCAACAGCAACATCTGCTTGCATTGTAAAATTAGCCATGCATTAGTGGCTTTTTGCTTTTAGTTAAACTTCAATTTTGAAGAAATGAGATATGTGTGTAGCATTTTTTAAAGAATATATTTTCATCAAAGAGGAAAAATTATCAGGACATTTATATGCAGGAGGTTAAATAAAATCAGAGAGCCATAGAAATGTATTGCCATGAATGCTAAGTATTGGAAATAATTAAATCAAACTATAAAACATTTGTTATTGTTGCAAAAAGAAATTGTATGAAGAATATGTGAGTTATAAATATTAATAATATTATCATTACATTTAATCACAGAGGGTTGACAACGAATATGTCTTCTACATCTGACACCTAGCACCTTCCATATAGATTTCTATTCTAGTTTTGCTGTAGGAAGGAAAAACTCTGTCGATACTCTTGATATGAGGTGATTGAACTTCTCTGCAAACTTTGGTGGTCAAACTTATTTACACCTCCCCTAGAGAGAAAAAACTGCAGAATCTATAGAACAGATGATAGGGTCATCAAGACAAAGGAAAGCTGCTCTCTATAACTGATATTAACTTATAGAGATAGAGAGAGGTATCTAAGAAGGAAGAGAGACTAGGCTATGCTAGGCACTTAAAGATGTTTTTTATCTGTTATCTTCAGGATTCCCCAGATAACAGATGTTTTTGGGAGATTTAGGATCTATTTATACATAGCATAAAATCAATGGACTCATTTATCTGTATAGTTTATTTAGTTCTTTTCCCCCTAAGTGATCCAAATAATTGTCTATACTATCCACTTGGATATAATTTTAGAATCAAATGAATTTATAAATACAGTCATAGTTAATTATTGTAATTTATATGGAAAACAGCAAACTCTATCCTCATCACCAACCATTCCAAATGGCATTCTTTCTAATTGCTGGGTGTTCCATAAGTCATAGGTGAGCAAATGAGAACTTCAGTTACATGAAGTTAGGAAGTCACTTTTAAATACTTTAATCAAGTTTCTCATAATTAACTCTGATATTTAATATGTAAAACAAAACACTTGTATACTATTTTTAAAATATTACTGATTATAGGGCTATTATTTATTTAATTTCCTGATAATAAAATATTCTTAAATGGGAGAAGAAATTTTTTCCACATAAATATGAAAATGATGAGAAAACATGACAAACTCGCCTCTCTATTTTATTGTGATTGAAAAATTAAATCTCAGAAGCTTTGTGCAGAAGACCTGATTCCAACCCATACTTTCTCTCTCTGTTGAGTCAGTTCTGACACATACAAACTCCATTGGGGGTCTGAGGCTGTAAATCTTTATGGAAGTAGATTGCCCCTTATTCCTTCTGCAAAGCCAGTGATAGTTTTGAACTGCTAATCTGGTTAGCAGCCAAATGCCTTACCCACTATGCCACCAGAGTACCTTAACTCATACTTTAGTTCCTACAGTTTAGTACAAATTATTACCTACAATTTTACCATTATTCTATACTAGCTTGGTTTGTGAGTTCAAAAGTAGATAAAATTCTCAAGATGAAAGTTGTGCTTTCGCATTAATTAAATTTTTAATAAAACTACTTTTCATTTCTTGTAAATATGATATTTCTAATTTTTTTAAATATATTAGCAAGCTTAAGGGAGAAAAATGAATTATAAAAAATAATTAAGGGTAAAATACTTACTTACATGACTCTTAAAGAGCAATTTCAATTTTCTGAAAGAGGAGGAAAATAGCAAAGATTAAAAATAAAATACAAAAATATGAATAAAGTGAACTACAAGCATAAAATCCAAAACCAAAACCAAACTCACTGCTGTCCAGTCTGTCCCTACTCATAGTGACCATTCCTTGGGTTTCTGGGGAAGTATCTCTATGGAGGTAGATTGTCCAGTCTTCCTTCCAAGGAGTGGCTGGTGGGTTGAACTGCCAGCCTTCTGGTAGCAGTCAAATGCCTTAGGCACTATGCCACCAGAGTTCCTTGCATAAAGCCTTCTTTTAATAATTAGCACACTAGTGAATAAAGTGTTTCCTGAGGGGAAAAAAAAATAAGGAAAAGAAAGAAAATCACCAAGACATATCATCAAACTTGCCAAAACCAAAGATAAAGAAAAAATTTTGAAAACAGCATGGAAAAATTAAAAGTTACCTACAAGGGGCAACCAGTAAGACTAAGCTCAGATTTATCAACAGAAACCATGCAGGTGAGAAGAAAATGGGATGGAATATATAAAATCCTGAGAGAAAAAAATTTCCAACCAAGAATTATACACCCAACAAAATTGCCCCTCAAATATGATGGTGAAGTTAAGACACTTCAAATAAGCATAAATTAAAAGAATGTGTTAAAACCAGACCAACCTTATAAGAGATGCTAAAGGGAGTCCTTTGGACAGAGAACCAACCACAGCAAGCAACAACTGACCATTAACACACATGATGACATAACCCAGAAACCAACCTATCTATGGAAGTATCCAAAGTAAATAAGCCTACAAGATTATAAACAGGGAACAAAAGACACCAATTGACAAATGAGGACAACTACAAACCAAAAAGAGGGAAAAAGTTGTGTAGTTACAGAACTTCTAAATGGTAAGGAAGTCAAGACAACTGCAAGATAGAATGGACTGTTCTAAACTTGGGAAGAAATCTGTAAATCACAGGGTAACCTCAAAGAAAAATGATGAACCTTCACATCAAAATAAAAAAGAGGACTAGCACAAAAACTTAGCCCATACTAAAACAATAGCAATGAAGGAAGTATAACAAGATTCATAAACAAAACAAGCTCAGCACAGAAAATTATATGGAGCAAAGGAATCAATACCATAAAAAAAACACATAACAAAATGACAGCAACAAATTCATACTTGTTGATAATTAGATATCTGGCAAGGGCTTATCTGTAAAATTTATAGAAAAACCAACATCTCAACAACGAAAAAATTAACAGTCCAATTGAAAAATTGGTAGAAGATATGAATAGACACTTCACCAAAGAGTATAGTCAGACAGCCAGCAAATACAGGAAAAAGCAATCATGACAATTAGCCATCAGAAAGATGCAAATCAAAACAATAATGAGATACTATCTCACCCCAGCATTAATGGCAAAGTTCAACAAGACACAAAATAATAAATGCTGGAGAAGTTGTGGAGAGATTGGGACTCTCATACACTGCTGATGTAACTGTCAAATGATACAACCACTATGGAAAGCAATATGACGATTTCTTAAAAAGCCGAAATTAGAAATACCATTTGATCCAGCAATCCCATTACTAGGTATATACCCTAAAGAAGTGAGAGACAGGAAAAGAACAGATATGCACACCCACTTTCATTGCAGCACTATTTACAATAGCAAAAACATGGAAACAACGTACGTGCCCATCAAAAGATTGGATAATCAAACTATGGCACATACACAAAATGAAATACTATGCAACACTAAAGAATAATGTAGAATCTGTAAAACACTGCATAACATGGATGAACTTGGAGGATATTATGCTGAGTGAAATAAGTCAATCACAGAGGGACAAATATAGTATTAGTTCATTATTGTAAAAATTCAAGGAAAGGTTTATATATGATAGGGAACTTTCTTTGTTGGTTACCAGGTGTGGGAGGGGAGGGGAGAGAACACTGCAAAAAAAAAAAAAAAATGCACTGACTCATGTCACTTTAGTTTTGTGTATTTCACTGTACATAAATTATATTTCAATAAAGTGCATTTAAAATAGTTATTACATTAATTCTTATAGGATAAATTAAAAACATTAAACATTAATAGGGGCTGTAAAAGTGGGTTCAAGAGAAATAAAGAAATTCAAGAAATATATAGGAGATTATTTATAATAAGAGTGATTAATCTAATAAATAAGATAGATAAGATAAAACTCCTGGTCTTTACTTATCAGGAGCAAAAATGAAAGAAGAAGACCAAAATTTCAGAGAATATACTAGTCTTTCAGGGCTACACAAGCCATGGACTCATCAACCTTGAATCCAGAAGAACTAGATGGTGTTCACCTACCACTACTGAATGCTCTGCTCAGTGCCACAATACACTGACTGTCACAGAATGGGGGGAAAAAAAAGTAGAACAGAACTCAAATTCTTAAATATTCTAGACTTATCGGTCCAGTTGAGACTAGAGAACTCCTTGTGATTACTTGCCCTGAGATACTCCTTAAACTTTGAATCAAAACTATCCCTTAAGGTTGCCTTTCAGTGAAATAACAGATTGGCACACAAAATAAAGAATTTTACCTGTGAGTGGGGTACACCATTAAAACCCATCTATATGGGACCAAACAACAACAACAAAGGGACCAAATGGTCAAGGATTACTCTAAAGCAAAGATGAGAAGCTAAGAGGGCAGGGAATCTATAGACTGGAAACAACATTCAGAATGCAATTATAGAAAATGTTGATGCATTGTATAAAACATGGCTAATGTCATTGAACAACTGCATAGAAATTTTCAAACAGAAAGCTGATTTACTATGTAAACTTTCACCAAAAATACAATAAAATACTACTAAAAAAATTTAAAAACATGAAAAAAAAACTATAAAAAATTTGTAGGATGAAAGATGTATGGATTCAGAAATTACTTTTCTCTTTCTGCTTTGAGAAACTTAGTAAATAATGTCAATCTCTAATCTGGGTGGAGGGGGAGAAGAGTAGCTTTGCGAAACTCTAGTTCATTTGAAGATGTATGTATTTTGAGATGCTTATGAAACTTTGAGGTACACCCATATGTACATGCATATGTGAATGTGGATAGGTAAAATCAGAGAGAGCTCTTCTAAAGATAAGTATTTGAGAATTTTTAACATACAAATGGTAATTGCAGTCAAGAATGAAGCTTATTATTACTCAGTAAGAAGGCTGAGAAGAAGTATGAGAAAGAATCCTAAAGCACATCATTATCCAACACACAGTTTCTTATCTTCTTTGTGTCCAACTTCCATACTGGAAAAGTTAGACTAGTCTATGAAGAATAATGGAATTCTCCATAAGAGTAACAGAAAATCCCCACTTTCCCTGTGGCAAGGATCATGCATAGAATGTTGCTCATACTCTAGTCAGTTAAAAGAAAGCAAAATAGTAACATTACCCCCTTTCAGTGAATTAGAGTCATCATTAGTTTTCACAATTTCTTGGCAACATTTAACTTCCTCAAGAAATTGCAGTAATCCTTGCTGTGGATATTATAGTCTTTTCTTAAAAACAATTTGACTTGAACATTGTGCATTATTATTTTTTTTCTTCAGCTTTTATTTCTTATAAGATATGTTCATTGTAGAGTGTTTTGAGTATATAAAAATTATAATAATAAAAACAAAACCAAAGAACAGTAACCTGTAATTCCATCATCTAAAGATTGTTAATATTTTGCTATATTTCCTTTAGTCTTTACATATCATATATTTAATAAAATCATGAATATATATTTTATATTCAGTTGTAGATCTTTGTTTTAATACTTATATTTCATGGAAAGTCTAATGAATTGGAAATTCTAAAGTTATTTTTGAATAATATATTTTTTTCAGTAGAAAATCTGCAAAAGATCCAATACCATTATACATTTAATTTGAGAAATTAAAAGTTTAGATCTTAAATTTACATAATTTGTCTCATTCTAGACCTCCAAGCCATGTAAATAGCATTTAAAATACTTTTCCCTTGTCCAATGTTTATAGCACTTAATATTTTTACTTTTAGAAGTAAAAAGATTCCCATTTACATATATTGTTTCTAATACGCCCCCCCAAAAAAAAAGAAAAACACTGACATATATATTGACTGAAGACTATAATAATAAATAAAAGCCTTTGGACTTGCAGTTGCTTTTAACCAACATTTTCATTTTTTTATAAGCTTTAGTACTGATCCACGCATATATTTGAAAGTAAATTCCTCACCTTGTGAGAAGTACATTAACTCTTTCAAGTCCCAAGGGCACCATTTAGTAAATGACTTCTTTAGTGATCTAAATGTACCTTAGTGCCCTGAAAGAGACACATTAATCTTCAGAACATCCCGAGAGTACATAGGTCAGGAAATAGAATTTTCTTGGCATTCTGAGTGCAAAACATTATGAAGCTTAAATTCCTGCACAGACAATTCTCATTGGATCTTATTTGCCTAAGTTCCTAAGTATCTCCCAGAGTCAGTGCTTTAAAATGAAATAATTATGCACACAGAAGACTTTTTAATTGAATTCTTAGAACAACTGGAAAGAGAAACCCGAGCTCTTAAACCCAACTGCATCATAAGATTCATTCAAAGTGACTTTCTACAGAAACATCATGTTTTATAATTCAAGGAAAATTAATATATTATAATAACTATGGAAAAATATCAACTTTAGACTTAAAACTGGAATTGGCTTATTACCAGACAAAAAATAATCTATTTTTCACAAAACAGAAGGAAAAAAATCTGTTTAATCAGTTCAGTATATAAGACATTAGGCTATTTTGCAGAAGAGCTTAAGTTAAAATGAAATATGATCAGGTTGAGAAATTTATGTTTTATTATTTAAACTTGATTTTCAGCATTTTTCTTTTAACAACTTTCTCATAAGGCAAATTTTATTCATTAATTTTAGGTCACTACTTTTATTTTTTCTTCTGTTTTTGTCAACCTAAGGAGCAAAGAGGAATATGAAAAACCCCTATGCTTTTTCTGATTAAATATATCTAGGTTTTTGTTTTTAATGTACTATATTTCTATCAAGTGTCTACTTTTCCCAAATACTGAAATTCTATGAGAAATGAGAGCAGGAGACTTCAAGATAGATTTTCCTTGGAATGAGAAAATGCTTATAAAATACTTAGCCTGGTGCCTGATACTGTTTGCCCAAAATTTTGCAATTAAAAAAAAATTAGTAGAAATATTTGGAATTTATTTCAACCCAATAAAGACTCTCAAGGTCTCAGATAACATTCATAGTTATCAGAAATGTTAACTATTATTTTTGAGGAGTGGGAATCTACCATTAATCTCACCAGTCTCTCTGAATGCATACCTAAAGGAAAGAAGATGCAAATACTGTGTAGTATTGGGCTCTGAAAATATAAGCATGAGAATAATTTCCAAAAAATGGATGGGGAATTTGTCTTCACATTCTATTGCACTCTCTTATACAAAGGTTTATGCCCAGAAACTGATGGTAGATAAGGTGCATAGCAGGCGGGAGTCTCCAGAGAATTACCAAGATACAAGAAGGAAAAGCAGCAAGAGGGTCACAGGCTATTTTGGGGAAGAACTTCAGCTCTAGCTTGTAGTGTAGGAGTCCCTGAATGGAATAAATGGTTCGTAGTTGACTGGTAACTAAAAGACTGGTAGTTGAACCCACTCAGCAGCTCCACAGAAGAAAAAGCCTGGTGATGTGCTACCATAAAATTTACAGGGAAGAAAACTCTATGGAGCAGTGCTACTTTGTAACACACGGGTCAGAATCTACTTGATGACACAGAACAACAACAATATCCATTCTTTTGTAACCAGGAGAAGAGAAGAGCTAGTCAGAATGATCTGAGGTTGGAACAAGTGACCCTTTCTCTTGTGCAAAACCTGAAATGTAATGGGAATGTTGGGACAGATTCAGTGAAACTAGTGAAAATGCATTGGGATGGAAATCACAAAGAATCCTTTCATTCAGTAGATAAAGAAGTCTTGCTAATCGTACAGAATACTGACTTTAGATTGTAAACTACCTCCAGTGCTAATAGGGAACACACAACAAGTATATTGACTGCTGACCCACAGATCTACTTATTAGCTGAGTGGAGCTGAGATTTCCCAAAATCAGCCCTGAAGAGTATTTTATCGAAGCAATAATAACATCTCTTATTGGTTGTTATATTCCCAGTAATACCTTGTTGCAATATATTTATGGTGTCGTAGTTGTTTACATATGGGAATTCCAGAATGCTTAATTGTTCTCATGGGTCAGTGTTGTATCCTTTCACCATATTTATTCAATCTCTGTGCTGAGCAAATAATCCTAGAAGCTAGGCTTCATGAATGCAACATCAAGATTAGAGGAAAACTCATTAACAACCTATAATATGTAGATAATAAAGTCTTGCTTGCGGAAAGTGAAGAAGACTTAGAAGCACTTACTGTTGATCAAAGATTGCAGCCTCCATTTTGGATTACACCTCAAATAAAAATCTTCACAACTGGAAGAATGGATAACATGATAAAAGAAGTTTGAAATTGTCAAGGGTTTCATTTTTCTTGGATTCACAATCAACATGCATGGAAATATTAGTCAATAAATCAAATGGCATATTGCATTGGGCAAAGCTTCCCCAAAAGATTTCTTTAAAGTATTAAAAATCAAAGATATCAATTTGAGGATTAAGGTATGTCTGAGCCAAGTCATGATATTTTCAATAGCCTCAACTGTATAAGAAAGCTAGACAATAAATAAGGAAGAACAAAACAGAATTGATGCATTTAAATTATACTGTTGGCAGAGAATATTGAACATACGATGGACTACCAGAAGAGCAAACAAATCTGTCTTGGAAGATGTACAGCTAGAATGCTCCTTAAAATGAGGATGGCTAGACTTCATCAGGAAGGAGCAGTCCCTGGAGAAGGACATCACTCTGGGTAAATAGAAAGTCAGCAAAAAAATAGAAGATTCTCAAAGAGATGGATAGACACAGTGACTTCAACAAAGCACTCGAGCATAGCAACATTTGTGAGGATGGTACAGAACCCAGCAGCATATTGTTCTGTGGTACAAAGCGTTGCTATCAGTCAGCACAAATTCAACAGCACCTAACAAAAACAGTAGGTATTAACAGATACTATTTTAATTTTATGACAACTCCTCATATAATATTTTCTATTATCCACCTTTTACAAAAGAAAAACTTGAGATTCAAAGACATTTAGATGTATAATCTCATTAAACTAGGATTACTCAATGGTTTGCCTAGATCCAAAGGGTTTCTCTGATATTGCTTTTTTATAATCTTTTTTTTTTAAATAAATAATTCAGAAGATGTCATTGTGTGAAGTATTGCTGTTCTACACTGTCAAGTCAATTTTGACTCATATCAACTCTATATAACAGAGTAGAGCTGCTCTAAGGTATCCTAGGCTGTCATCTTTATGGGAGCAAATATCTCAATCTTTCAGTTATCAGCCAAGTACTTAGTCATTGCACCATCAGTGTTCCATATGAACTATAAAAGTGTTCTGTTGGCCCACATATCTGTATTGACCAGAAATAGTGCAGGGTTGGCTCTTTTTGAACAAAACTTGAACTCTGATGTTCTGCAGTTCAGCTCCGCCTGCCCTCATCATGAGTTTCCACCCTCAACCTGGCTATGATAGGTCCAGGTCACCTATTTGGGCAACATAACTTCAGAGAAGAAAAAAAAAAAAAAAAATAATTAATTTTTTTTTTTTTTAATTTAAGGTTTTTTTTTCTCCCCTTTTTTCCCAAGGTTAACCCCATTGCTTCCTTTTCTTTTTCCATTTTTCCCATTTTTTTTCCTTCATTACTCTCCTTCTCTACCTTTTTTCTCTTAGTGCCCTATCCCCAAATATTGCAGGTTTTCTTGTTTTTTCTTCTTCTTTTTCACTTTTTTCTTTTTTTGGTTACTGTTCCTGTGTGATTACATGGAGTGTTCTTTTTCCATATGTTTTTAGTTTTTTATCATTATTCAATTATAATTTTTGTCTAACTGAGTGCAAGACAGTAACAGTCCCCATAAGACACAACTCCACCCACATCTCCTGCAACTTCACTTACTGAGCGAGAGCCACTACCTCCTTCTCCACCAATGGGCCAATGATAAAAAACCACCAAGAAGAGCCTGAATCACCCTTGGC
>NW_006921746.1:3090658-3111991 GCF_000298275.1 Orycteropus afer afer | reverse complement strand
AAAAATAAACACCCTGTATTTCAATCTGATTAGGCAGACTTATAATAAGTGCCCTGGACAGTCAGTAATTTCTACGATTTATAGTAATTATATGTGAAGCAAATTAAAAAAAAAAAAATGGATTAATTAAAATTTTATCATCTTGTAAGCATTTATATTCTAGGTAAGTGCTTTTGTTATTTTTAACTTGATATCCCTACTGCCGTTATTTATTAAGTATTCATGGACCATAAGTAAACAAATTAACAGATCAGCATAATAATAAAGATTAAATGATTGTGGTTTAATTTCAGAAAATCTGAGAGAGGCAGATTTTCTAAATTAGCAGAGTGGAGAAATAATGAAGGTTGAAAACATTATAGACATAGGAAATGTTTGGTGATGTAGACCTGGAAAAGCAGCTTGAAGATAACTTGATATGCTAAAAATAAATGAGTATTGTTCTCAGGAGTCTGTGGAATGGGCTTTGTGGTTAATACCTTAGGTACTTATCTTGCTAATGTAATCATTAGTGATGATGCTAAATTAGGACAGTGATGATCACAGCAAGCAGCACTAAAAATGCAGCTTAATAATATTTGAAAGTGTAGGAGATAGAACAAGATTCTGACACTATGAATCCTTCTTTCATTTACAAAATAGAGATAGTATCCCAAAGGGAGTATAAGGAAACCAATAAGGAGCCATATATGAACAGCAAAGGGGTAATATGACATGGAAATCTTATGCTGTACATGAAGAGAATGAACTGAACTAAACTCTTTTCTTGACCTGATACTATCTGATAGAACAGAAACACAAACTCCTTGAAGAGTCATCACTTCTCTTTGTCCTATAAAATCAACTATATCTTAATATAGTTCCTGGCACATAGACTGAGCTCCATAAATGTTTGTGGAACTAATAAAGAGGGTGGTGACAAGTACCAGTGACAGCAATGTTAAAAATAGTCACCATTCTCAGCAGTTCCTCAGTGACCAGAGTATTTTTCCTGAATCAGGTGCATACTGCGTTCAATGTATCTGCCATTTTCACGCCTTTTCTCATTCTCCAATTCCCTAAACTGTATCTACTTGCCTTACCATCAGCCTATGTTCTATTGCTTCATAAATAAAATAGAAGCTCTCAGAGGGAAATGTACCTTGTCATCTCCTTTTGCACTTCTTGTCCACATCCAATAGAACTGCAGCAAAACACTCCTTTAAAGAACAACAATATCTCTTTGAGGAGTAGAGTATGCCTGACCTTAGCCATTGTATTTCAATTGCCTCATATTCATGTGAAATTCAGACAACACAGAAGCCCAAAGAATAACTGATGCATTTGAATTATGATGTTGGTGAAGAATATTTTAAATACTACAAAAAAAAAAAAAAAAAAAAAATAGAACAAGTCTGCTTTGGAAGAAGTACAACCAAATTGTTCCTCAGAAGGAGGATGGTGAGACATTGTCTCACTTATTTTAGACATGTTATCAGGGGACCTAAGGGTCACACATTTAGCTGTATAGTTGTTCCCTCATAAATTTTCTGTGATATTGTCAGATATTATAGTGATACCCCTCCTGGATCTGATGCTTTACCTTAGAAACATATTTATTTCTTCTATACTTATTTTTATAAATGAATACATGCATTTTCCTTGTACTCAAGTGTTCTTAAAGTTGAGACACTATGTACCTTATCTCCTGGTTGTTATTTTTATTAGATGTCATAGAGTCATTTCCAAGTCATAAGAAAACTACATACAACAGAACAAACACTGACCAATCCTATACTATCCTCACAATTGTTGCTATGCTTGAATTCATTATTGCAACCACTGAATTACTTCATCTCATTGAGGGTCTTCCTCTATTACCCTGCCTCTACTTTACCAATCACAATGTCCTTCTCCATCCTGATAACATGTCTAAAGTACGCAAGACAATGTCTCACCATCCTCCTTCTGAGGAATAATTTGGTTGTACTTCTTGTACAGACTTTATTTATTTATTTATTTATTGGCACTATTTAAAATGTTCTTCACCAACATCATAATTCAAATGAATCAACTTTATTCATTGGGCTTTGGTATTGTCTAGATTTCACATGCATATGAGGCAATTGAAATGCAATGGCTAGGGTCAGGCACACTTTAATCTTCAAAGAGATGTTGTTGCTCTTTAAAGAAGTGTTTTGCAGCAGAATTGACCAATGCAAAACATCTTTGATTTCTAGACTGCTGCTTCTATGGCACTGATTGTGGATCTAACGAAAATGAAATGCTTGACAACTTCAATATTTTCTCTGTTTATCATGATGGTACTTATTGGTCCAGTGGTGAGGACTTTGGTTTTGTTCATGCTCACATGTAATGGAAACAGAAGGCTGTAGTCTTTAATCTTCATCAGTAAATGCTTCAAGTTATCTTCAGTTTCAACAGCAAGTGATATCATCTGGATATCACAGATTGGAAATGAGTCTTCCTCCAATCTTGATGTTTCTTTCTTCTTATTACAGTCTACCTTGGATTATTTTCTCAGCATATAGATTGAATAAGTATGGTTAAATGATATAACCCTAACACATACCTTTTGCGATTTTAAACCACACAGTATCTCCTTACTGAACAACTGCCTCTTGGTCTGTGTTCTGGTTCTTCAAGAGTACAATTAAGTGTTCTGGAATTCCCATTCTTCCCAAAGTTATCCATAATTTGCTATGATCCACAGAGTCAAACTTTGGAACAGTTAATAAAGACAGGTAAAAATCTTTCTGGTATTGTCTGCTTTCAGCCAAAATCAATCTCACATCAGAAATGATAGGCCTTGTTCCATACCCTCTTCTGAATCCAACTTGAATAATCTGGCACTTCTTTGTCAATGTGCTCTTGCAAAAATTTTTTAATTATATCTTCACAAAAATGTTACCTATGTATGATACTGATAATATTGTTTGATAGTTTCCACATTCTATTAGATTTCTTTTCTTTGGAATAGGCACACATGAAGATCTCTTCCATTTAGTTGGCCAGGTAGCTGCCTTCCAAATTTCTTGGCATAGGCTAATGAGCCATTCCAGTAGTTAATCTAGATGGTGAAACATCTAGATTAGTATTCTCACAATTCCTGGAGCCTTGTTTTTAGTCAATGCCTTCAGTGCATGTTGGACTTCTCCCTGATGCCATTGTCTGTTGACCAGATGCTATCTCCAGAAATAGGTAAATGTCAACCAATTCTTTTTGGTACCATTACCCTGTGTATTTCTTCCATCTTTTCTTGATGCTTCCTGCATTGTTCAATTTTTTGACCATAGAATCCTTCAGTATGGCAACTTGAAGCTTGGCTTTTTTCTTTAGTTCTTTAAGTTTGAGGAAAATCAAGCATTTTTTTCTTGTGATTTTTTTTTTTTTCTTTTCTCTTAGCCACCAAATAATTTAAAGGAATTGCCCACACTTTTTTACCCAATTTCTATAATTACATATCACCTAGTTTACTTTCAATTGGAATTCTACTCTCACCATTCTGATAAAATCATACCCACTGATTTCTAGTGATATTCTAATTTCTAAATAAATTTAGTCTATTTTTAAACTCTTTGGATGTTTAAGCAAGTGTCTGAGTCTCTTCTGACATCCATTTTCATCTTTTCTTTCTTTTTTCTTGTTTTTTCAATTACCTGTACTTTCCTCATGTATGATGTCCTTGATGTCATCCTACAACTCACCTGGTCTTTGGTCATTAGTGTTAAGGTGTCAAATCTGTATATGGGATGGCCTCTAAATTTAAGTAGGATATACTCAAGGTCATACTTTGGAAATCATGGACTTGCTTTAAATTTCTTCAGCTTAAAATTTAACTGTTGATGCTATTGTTGTTGTTGTTAGGTGTCCTCAAATATGTTCAGAGTTATAGTGACCCTAGGTATAAAAGAACAAAACATGATCTAGTCCCTCACCATTCTCACAATGTTAGCTATGTTTGAGCCCATCGTTGCAGCCACTGTGGAAATCCATCACATTGAGAGTCTTCCCCCTTTTCACTGACCCTCTACTTTACCCAGCATGATATCCTTCTTCAGGGATGGGTCCTTTCTGACAACATGAGCAAAGTAGGTGAGATGAAGTCTGGCCATTCTCATTTCAAAGCAGCATTCTGGCTGTACTTCTTCATGACAAATTTGTTAATTCTTCTGGTAACTCATGGTATTTTCAGTATTCTTTGACAACATAATTCAAAAGCATCAGATCTTCTTCAATCATCTTTATTCATTGTCCAGCTTTCACATGCATGTAAGGTGACTGAAAGTACCATGACTTGGGTTAGGCACACCACAGTCTTCAAAGCAACATTGTTGTTTCTTAACATTTTTAAAGGTCTTTTGCAGCAGGTTTGTCTATGACAATATTATATTTTATTTCTTGACTGCTGTCTAAATGGTTATTGATTGTGGATCCAAATAAAATGAAAATCTTGGCAGCTCCAATCTTTTCTCCATTTATTTGTATGTTACTTATTGGTATAGTTGCGAAGATTTTTGTTTTCTTTATATTGGGTTGTAATTCATACTGAAGGTGTTAATCTTTGATCTTCATCAGTAAGTGCTTCAAGTCATCTTCACTTTAAGGAAGAAAGGTTGTATCATCTGCATATCATAGGTTGTCCATGAGTTTTCCTCCAACCTTGATGCCACCTTTTTCTTCATATAGTCCAGATTCCTGGATTACTTTCTCAATATGAAGATTGAATAAATATGTAGAAAAGATACAACTCTGATGACACCTTTCCTGATTTTACACCATGCAATATCCCCTCATTCTGTTCAAATGACTACCTCTTGGTCTATGTACAGGTTCCTCCTGAGCACACTTAAGTGTTCTGGAATTCTTATTCTTGGCAATGATGTCCATAATTTGTTATAATCCACACAGTATAATGTCTTTGCATAGTCAATAAAACACAAGTAAACACCTTTCTGGCATTCTTTGCTTTTAGGCAAGATCCATCTGATATCAGCAATCATAACCCTAATTCTACATCCTCTTCTGAATCTAGCTTGCATTTTTGACAGTTTCCTGTCAATATATCACTGGAACAATTTTTGAATTATTTACAGCAAAATATTAGTTATGTGAGCTGTTAGTGATATGATTCAGTAATTTCCACATTGTGTTGGATCATCTTTCTTTGGAATGTGCAAATATGGCCCTCTTCTAGTTGGTTAGCAAAGCAGCTGTCCTCCAAATTTCTTGGCATAAACAAGTGAATGCCTCCACTGCTGAATTCATTTGTTGAAACAATTGATGGATATTCCCCGAGCTTTGTTTTTCACTAATTCTTTCAGTGCAGCTTGAATGTCTTCCTTCAATAAAATCAATTCTTGATCATATGCTACCTACTGAAATGGTTGACCATTGACCAAATATTTCTGGTACAGAGGCTCTGTTTATTCCTTCTATCTTTTTTTTGGGGGGGAAGGGTTGTTTCCTATATTGTTCACTATTTTGTCCATAGAATTCTTCTATAATGCAACTTGAATCATTAATTTTTCTTTCGGTTCTTTCAATTTGAGAAACGCTGAGCATGTTCTTCCCTTTTGTTTTTCTAACATCAGGTCCTTGCATGTATCATTATAATGTTTTACTTTTTCTTTGCAAGCTGCCCTTTGAAATCTTCTGTTCAGCTCTTTTATTCATCATTTCTTCTGTTTGCTTTAGCTACTCTCCACTGAAAAGCAAGTTTCCAAGTCTCTTCTGCTATCCATTTTGGTCTTTCCTTCTTTTCCTCTATTTTAATGACCTTTTATTCTACATATATAATGTTCTTCATGTCATTCCACAACTTGTCTAGCCTTCAATCATATGTGTTCAATGTATAAAATCTATTCTTCAGATTCTCTCTAAATTCAGGTAGGATATGCTCAAGGTCATACTTGACATTCCCTAACTTACTATAATTTTCTTCAGTTTCAACTTGAAGTTGCATATGAGCAATTAATGATCTGTTCCACAGTCAGTTCCTGGCCTTGTTGTGACTGATGATATTGAGCTTCTCCATTGCCTCTTTCCACAGATGTAGTTGATTTGATTTCTGTGTATTCCATGGCTAGATCCCTGTATAGTCACCATTTAGGTTGTTTATAAAAAATATTTACGATGGATAAGCTGTTGGTCTTGCAAAAGTTTATCATACGGTCTTAGTGTTGTTTCTATCACCAAGGCCATATTGTCTACTTAGCAATGCTTCTTTATTTCCAATTTTTGCAGTCCAATCACCAGTATTTATCAGTATATCTTGCTTGTTGTTTGCTCAGTTTCAGTCTGTGGAAGTTGGTAATATTTTCACTTCCTTCATCTATGGCTTTAGTGGTTGCTGTGTAAATTTTAATAATAGTAGTATTAACTGGTCTTCCTAGTAAGTGTATGGATATTATCCTATATCTGACAGCATTGTACTTCAGGATAGATCTTGAAATGTTATTTGTAATAATATTTTGCTATGCCTCTTATTTATTTATTTATTTTCTATTACTGGCATAGTAGGCCTTATGATTGTGTCGTTCAAAATGGCCTATACCAGTCCATTTCAGCTCACTAATATTTAGGATACCAATCTTTATGTGTTCCATTTCATTTTTGACAAATTTCAATATTCCTAGGTTCATACTTCTTACATTGCACATTCCAATTATTAGTTAATGTATACAGTTGTTTCTTCTCATTTCTTCCCATCAGCAAATCAAAGTCCTAAAATGTGTACTCTATCCATGTCATTAAGGTTGCCTCTACTTTAAGAAGGCAATGTTTCCTCAATAGTATTTTGAGTGCCTTCTACCCTGAGGGGCTCATCTTCTGGTATTGTTTCAGACAATGTTACACTTCTATTCATAATATTTTATATTAATACATCAGACAGTGTTTCATTGCTATTCATAAAGTTTTCAGTGACCAATTTATTTCAATAGTGGATGGCTCCATCCTTCTTTCTAGTCTGTCTTAGTCTGAAAGCTCTGCTGAAACCTGTACAACCTGGATGGCTCTATTAGTATTAGAAATACTGTGACATAGCTTCCAACATCACAACAACATGCAAGCCACCACAGTAAGACAAATTGACAGATAAGAAGTGCCAACAAGAACTTGCATATATAAGTGTAACTTACATTATTTAAGTGTAAGTTTAACTTGAACTTACACATGAGCAATTGATCATCTGTGCCACTTTTGACAACTGGCTTTGTTCTTATTGATACATCATCTTTTTCCATAAATGTAATTCATTTCATTCCTTTATATTTGCTACAGTTAGGTCCACATATATAGTTGCCACTTATGTTGTTGAAGAAAGGTATTTTCAATGAATAAGTTATTGGTCTTTCCAAATTCTCTCATGCAATCTCTGGCATTCTTAATTTTACCATGGCAATATTTTCCAACTAAGAATCCTCTTTATTTCCAGCTTTCACATTCCAATCACCAGTAGTGATGAGTACATCTTGATTACATATTTGATCAATTTCAGACTGTAAAAGGTGGTAAAAATCTTCATTTTTTTTTCCTTTGGCATTAATGTTTGGTGCATAAATTTGAGTAAGTCATATTAACTTGTCTTCTTTGCAGACATTGGGATACTATCCCATCACTGACAGTGTTGTACAGTGTCGATCTTGAAATGTTATTTTTGACAATGAATGTAACGTCATTCCTCTTCAAATTGTCATTCCCCACCTTGTACCCTATGATTGTTCAATTCAAAATAGTCAATATCAGCCATGTCAGCTCACTAATTCCTAGAATATTGATCTTTATGTTTTTCATTTCATTTTTGATGACTGAATTTTCCTAGATTCACACTTCATATATTCCACATTTAAAATATTAATGACTAGTTATAGCTGTTTCTTTCCCATTTTGAGTCATATCAACAAATGAAAGTCCCTAAAGCTTTACTCCATTAACAGATCGTGAAGACAACATAAATTATTAAAATGATATGTGCAAATACCTGAAGTTAGAAAACCAAAAAGAATGAAAACACTAGGTTATTCTCAAGCTGAAAACACTGAAAAAAAAAATCATGTCTCAAAGTACAATATTGAATTTTTCTGTGGGAAAAATATTGAATGATTCAGGAATCATCCAAAGAAGATGAAAGGAATGCACAGACTCATGGTTCCAAAAATAATTAGTCAATGTTTAACTATTTCAGGAGATAATATATGATCAAGAACCAACAATACTGTAGAAATAAGTCCAAGCTTCACTGAAGGTACTGGCAACAAACAAGGTTTTGGATATTGATAGATTACCAATTGAAATGTTTCAATACAGAGAAACATTGTTAGAGGTGCTAACTTGTAAAAATATTTGGAAGGCAGCTACCAGAAATCCATATCTATGCCCATTCCAAAGAAAGATGATTATAAAAAAATGCAGAAAGTTTTGAACAACATAATTAATATTTCCTGCAAGTAAAATTTTGCTAAAGATCATTCTAAAATAGTTGCAGTGGTACATTGACAGGGAGCTGCCAAAACTTCAAACTGATTCAGAAGAACAAGTGGGATCAGGGATATTATTGCTGATGTCAGATGAATCTTTGCTGAAAACATAGAATACTGGAAGAAAATGGTTACCTGTATATTATTGACTATGCAAAAGCATTCTACTATCCAGATTATAATATATTATGGATGACATTTGGAAGAATGGGATTTTTGAACACTTAATTGTGTTCATGTGGAAACTGTGCACAGGCTAAAGGTAGTCAAACAGAACAAAAAGATACTGCACTGTATTAAGTCAGGAAAGGTGTGTATCAGAGTTGTATTGTTTCACCATACTTATTTAACCTGTATGTAGTCCAAGCAAATAATCCACTACCTGGACTATACAAAAAAGAAAGTATCATCAGGATCACAGGGCGACTCATTACAAACCTGAAATGTGCAGCTTACACAAACTTGCTTGAAAAAGAAGGAGAATTGATGCACTTATTGATGAAGATTAAAGACTACAACCTTCTGTATGGATTATACCTGAACATAAGGATAACCAAAGTCTCACAAGTGGACTGATAATGTCGTGATACTCAGAGAAAAGATTAAAGTTGTCATGGATTTCATTTTACTTGCAGCCACAATCAATGTCCATGGAAGCAGTAGTCAAAAAACCAAACAAAATATATCATTGGACAAATCTGCTGCAAAAGTCCTCTTTTGAAATGTCACAAAGCAAAGATGTCACTGTAAACATTAAGATGTGACTATACAAAACATTGTTCCACCTCTTACTTTGGTGAGTAGCAACTGGGATCTTAAAAGCTAGCAAGCTGCCATCTAGATGCAATGATGGGTCTCTCCTCATCCAGAGCAAAGAAGAATGAAGAAAATGAAAATTCATGGAAACAATTAGTCCTAGTTACTGGTACACCATCTGATCTGCAGCCTATACAACTATGAGACCAGAAGAACTAGATGGTGCCTGGCTACCACTGTCATTCACTTGGAAGGGGATCTATGTAGGAGGTCCTTGATAGAGAGGGAGAACAATGTGGAACAAAACTCAAAATCATTTGGAGAAAAATAAAAAAAAGGTGGGAACCAGGTTTGCTGGTCTGATAGAGCCTGGTGGAACCACTGAGACTATGGCCCCTAGCTGCCCTTCAGGTCTGGAATTGAACCCACATCTGTGGTTTCCAGCCAAACAAAAGACAGGCATGTGAGTTGAACATTTACCTCAAGTAGATACACTCCTTGGAGATAACAATCATGGGAGAAAGAAGGGCTGCTTATGCACAGAGAGACAGCTCAGGGGGCAGGAGTGTATGAAGGGATGGACACTGGGAAGAGGTAACCATGAGGAGGAAGTGGGAGGCTGTTGCATTGTGGTAAACTATGGTCAATGACATGAGACAAAGCATATGTGAACTGCTATATGGAAAGTGAATTTGCTCTGTAAATCTTCACCCAAATCACAAAAAAAAAAAAACCTAACAAAAGACTTGAATAGACATTTCTCCAAAGAAGATACACAACTGGCCAATGGACACATGAAAAGAAAAAAAAAAAAAACCTTAAGGTGTGTAGGCCCAAAGCCATGATATTTTCAATCTAATTTTCATGCAAATCCTAGAAAATGAATAAGGAATACTGAAGAAGAGTTGATGTCTTTGAATTACAGTTTATGAAAAATATTAAATATGCCGTGAACTGCCTAAAGACTGAATAAACCTGTTTTGGAAGAATTACAGCCAGAATTCTCTTTGGAAGTGACAATTGTGAGACTTCCTCTCATGTACTTTGGGCATGTTATCAGGAGATCTGTCCCCGGTGATGGGCATCATACTTGGTAAATTAGAGAGTCAGTGAACAAGAGGATGATCCTCAGTGAGATGGAATGGCACAGTAGCTGCAATAATGGACTCAAACATTGCAAAGATTGTGAGTATGGCACTTGATGAAGCATTGTTTCATTCTGATTCACATAGTGTCAATATGAGTAGGCACCTAACAACAACAATTTATGTCCAAAATTTTTGTTTCTATTGTCAATCATCAAATGCTTTTTAATACCATTTATATTCTTCCTTTTATTTATTTCAAGTATATTTTCTTTTATTTTCCTTATTAATTTTTTGTGCTTACAAAGACCGTGGTTGTTTTTATTGCTATTAATTCCCATGAAGTCAGCCCTGATTCACTGTGACTACATATGCAACTGTCTGAAATGTTGCCATGTTCTCTGCCATCTTCACAGTTACTGGTATGCTTGAGTCCGTTGTTTTGGCCAGTATGTCTTTTAAGTGCCTTTCAACCTGCACACTCATCTCATTTTCCAGCAGTGTATCAGACAACATTCTATTGTAATTTGTAGGAGTTTCATTACTAATTTTTGGAAATAGAATGCCAGTGCTTTTTTAATAACCTGCCTTAGTGTCAAAATTCTGCTAACACCTGTCTACCGTGGGTGATTCTGCTGGTATTTGAAATACCAATAGCACAGTTTCCAGTATCACAGAACCATGAATGACAGTACAATATGACTCACAAAAAGATGGTGGAGAAAAACTTAAAGCATCTATTTGTATATGACCCATTGTAGCAAGATAAGCTTCCTCTCTGCACTTATGCTAGTCAAAAGCTATACTCACCCTCAACATACTAAGGCTCTTATTTTTTTGATATAACTTTCTTCTGAGAGCTAATTCTTTGCTTTTTTCAATCCTTAAATTTAGATGTTGCCAAGGCTCTTAACCAATGCTGCATTTTTTTCCTGAGTGATATCATTTAATGCCATTTATTTGCTGCTGTTTCTTACATTCTTTTTTGGATAAGATTGCAATTCATTTTTCTATCTTCCTAGAGAATATTAACTGGTCATTCTTTTTTTTTGCACTCTTTTCCTTTTCTTCCTTTCCTCTCTATCTCTCTCTTCTTTTTGGTTTAAACCATCTTCAGCCTGTGTAGATAAATACAATGACCCCTTAAATTGTCTTTCTGATACCAGACTCCACAAATTATTGTTTGCACTATTGTCTTATTATATACCATTAAAATGTGCCCAATAATAAAATATTCCTTTTTATTATCTAGTACTTAAAGCAATCCTCTACACAAATAGATGGAGAAGTGCACATATTCTAAAGTGACTACAATATGATGCACATGACTATAAGAAAAAGACAATAAGACATGTCTTTATATATGCTTGATATAAGGCTGTCTTGAGTAAGTGTCTGTTAAGTAGAAGCATGTGAAAATTTCCTAATCAAGATGTGCAGTCAAAATGTGTGATGCTCATAATACATTCTTCTTTGTATATTTTCTCCATGCTTTTACTGCAAATACAAGTTGCAAAAAGTAGAGCTTTTAAATTGCAATCTGTTGTGTACTATCTGTTCTACAGATCTGAATAAATATCTGAAATGGCTTGACTACTGAATGCCATACATGATTGAAATCCCTCAGAATCGTACATTTAAAATGTGTTCTCTGTGATGGCAAAGATTTTGCATTATGCAAGATATAATTGGATACCCTATCCTGAAAGGAAGTCAGGATAAATGTTACAAAATTCTACATACTCAATTCTATTTCTTTAAAAAATAGAAATGAATTGTATCAGTTTAAATGGAAGGTTGGGCAATCCTACTTCCGTAGTGATACTGCCTCGGAAACCCAAGGAGGGGTCGCTATGAGTCGGGGCCGACTCGACGGCACATAACAACAACAACAACAAATGAAAGTAGAAAATAAAACATAAAAGTCAGTGTCTATATTGCTTAATCTAATTCAAGAAGCCCTTAATTTAAACGTATAGATTAACAGTTGATTTTTTTTGTTGTTGTTATTATTGGCTGAGTAAGAATTTTCAGTCTGTTGAGTGCATAATCAAGTCCTCTTGAAATTTAGGAGAGCCTGCCAAACCTCAGAGAATCTGACCTTCTGCTAACGCTGACAAATACTCCCCAAGTCATTTGTCAGAGTTTTTCAAATAGCATTGCCCAGATACCAAAAAAACAAACCTGCTGTCATCAAGTTGATTCTGACTCACAGAGACCCTAAACGACAGAGTAGAACTGCCTCCCCAAAATGCCCAAGGTTGTAAATCTTTACAGAAGCAGACTGCCACATCTTTTTCTCACAGAGCAACTGATGGGTTCAAAATTCTGCCTTTCGGTTAGCAGCCGAGTGCTTAACCACGGCATCCACAGGGCTCCCTTGTTAGCCAATTAGATGAATAGAAATTACACTACTGTAATTTTCAGGGCACTGAGTAATCTGTTTCCTAAATATTTTCCAAGCTGTCTAAAGAGAAATAAACATTTTCAAAATTATGTTCACTCTTTCAACACTTTTAGGCGTAAAAATCATATTTCATAGGTTACTCAGGTTATTTTTATTGTGGTAAAACATATATAACACAATATGTGTCATTTTAAGCATTTTAAGTGTCCAATTAATGACACTAATCACATTCATCCTATTTCTAAAACTTCATGACCCTAAACAGAAAATCAGTTCTCCTTAAGCAGTAACTCTTCAATTCTCCCTTCTGTTAAATCATTTTTAATCTAGGAAGTCTGATTTACTGAATAACTCATCATCAGGCATTTGTTTACCTGATTAATTGTTGCATACAATTGCCTGTAAGTGGAATGCATATGTTGTGTTATGTTGTTTGGTCCCATGGAGTCATCTCTGACTCATAGCAACTGATTGTGCAACAAAACAAAACACTGTATAGTCATGTGCCATCTTCACAAGCCTTCCTATACTTAAGCCCACCATTGTAGCCACTGTGTTCATCCATGTTGTGGATGATCTCCCCTTTTTTCACTGACTGTCTGCTTTACCAAGCATGATATCCTTCTCCAGGAAATGGTCCCTTCTATCAACATGACTAAAGGAGATGAGACAAAGCCTGGTCTTTCTCAATTCCAAGGAGCATTCCGACTGCACTTCTTTCAAGACTGATTTGTTTGTCCTCCTGTCAGTGGCAGTATGTGGTACTTTCAGTATTTTTAGCCAACATCACAACTCAAAAGTATCAGCTCTTCTTTGGTTCTCCTTATTCACTGTCTAGCTTTCATATGCATATGAAGTTATTGAAAGTACCTTGGCTTGGATTAGTCTTCAAATTGATATCTTTGCTCTTCAACACATTAAAGAGGTCTTTTGAAGCAGATTTCCCCGGTGCAATATGACATCTGATTTCTTGACTACTGCTTCTATGGATGTTGATTGTGGATCCAAGTAATATGAAATCTTTGACAACTTCAAACTTTTCTCTATTTATCATGGTACTGTTGATCCAGTTGTCAGGATTTCCATTTTTTCTGTGTTGAGGTGTAATCTACACTGCAGACTGTAGTTTTTGATCTTCATCATTAAGTGCTTCAAGTCATCATCACTTTCAGCAAGCAAGGTTGTGTCATCTGCATATCTGCATATTCTAGAATGTCAGTGAGTCTTCCTCCAGTACTGATGTCATGTTCTTCTTCATAGTCATATTCTTCATATAGCCCATCTTCTCAGAATATTTGCTCTGAATACCGATTGAATAAGTATGGCTAAAGGATACAACCCTGACCCACATCTTTCCTGATTTTAAACCATGCAGTATCCGTTTATTCTATGTGTGTGTATAAGGTGATATATATGTGTGTGTATGTGTGTGTGTGTATATAATGTATAGGTATAGATATATGCAATATATATATGATATCTATCTATCTATATCTATCTCTCACTCTCTCTATATATATGTGATATGTATCTACATGGAGCTCTGGTGGTGTAATGGATAAGGGACTTGACTGTTAACCGGAAGATCAGCAGTTCAAACTTACCAGCTGCTCCATGGAAAGAGGATGAGGTGGTCTACTTCCATATTACAGCCTTGAAGACCCAATGGGGGTCACTATATCTATATAGATATAGATAGATAGATAGATACACATATCTCCTCTCAGACCATATATATGTACACATATATACATATAAATGGCCTGAGAGAAGATACATCAGATACAACAATGAATTCTTCCTAGACAAAGGACAAAGTTTGGAAACTAGGAGTTAGTAAGTTAGTTAGTAATGGGTGTTTGGATAGGTGTGCAGCAGCCAATTAAAGAGACTTGTGAAGATGCTGAAGACATGTGTCTCTCATAATTTTCCTTAATAGCAGCTCAATTGTGAGGTCAATAAAATATGTATGTGTGTGTGTAAAGATCAGAAATAATGTTTAAAATCATTCATTTCTAGAAACACTGCCAATCAAATGGAAAGATGACTGACATGTTTGTTCCATTAGCAGATGGCTAAGATGTTGATTATGATACTGTGTAAGTTATTTGGCTTGGGTGTCTACATACTGCTTTTTGAAGGTGACTGAAAAATCTCTGCACCTGCCAAGTTTCATCTTTAACATGCAACAGTTGGTGCTGGCAGAAATATTGAGAGGAAAAAAATCTCTATTATTCAGGTTGTCTCAGGTGGACTTTTATGAACAACTAAGAAAAGGCCAATGTCCTTGAGACCATAGTTGCAGGAGAAATTAAGCTCAATTGGAATAATATACTACACAGAACACTGTCCCACCTCCTATTTTGGTGAATAGTGACTGGGATCTTAAATGCTTGCAAAGCAGTCACCTAGATGCAACAATAGGTCTCTCCTCATCCAGAGCAAAGAAGAATGAAGAAACCTAAAGATTCGTGGAAATAATTAGTCCAAGTGACTGGTACACCATGTGATCCTCAGCCTGTATTACTATGAGACCAGAAGAACTAGATGGTGCCCAGCTATCACTGTCAACCACTTGGAGGGGGATCTAAGTAGGACATCCTGGATAGAGAGTGAGAACAATATGGAACAAAACTCAAAATCATTTGAAAAAGAAAACAAGGACCAGGTTTGCTGGTCTGATAGAGCCTGATGGAACCACTGAGACTATGGCCCCTAGATGCCCTTCAGATCTGGAATTAAACCCACACCAATGGCTTCCACTCAAAGAAAAGATATGCATATGAGCTGAACATTGACACTAGGTAGATACACTCTTTGGAGAGAACAATCATGGGAGAAAGAAGGGCTGTTTATGCACAGGAAGACAGCTCAGGGGGCAGGAGTGCATGAAGGGATAGACACAGGGAAGAGATAACTATGGGGAGGAAGTGGGAGGAGAATTATTACATTGTAAACAATAATTGTAGTCAATGTCATGAGACAAAGTGTATGTGAACTGCTGTATGGAAAATGAGTTTGCTCTGTAAACTTTCACCAAAATCACAATTAAAAAAACAGAAAGAAAGAAAAGCCAATGTTGATTAATTGAACCCTAAATACAAGGTTCTAATGTTGACTTTTGAGTTTGCTAAAATTCTAATACTCAGTTCTTAATCAATTTTTTAAATGCATCATGGTAACATGAACAGATAATGTGAAAACATTTGAAACATCTGGCATTTGCTATATTTTAATTATCATAACTATGTACAAATTCTGCAATATTATCCCCCAAACTTTGGGAGTTGCTTTTGTTTCATCATGTTCAGCTTTCCAATATATTTCTAGAAACTTTTTTGTATATTCCATTTTCAATTTCTAACTTGGATTAAATTTTCCACAACATATATTTAGAGGCATCTGATTTGCCAAGGTGAAAGCAAAAGTGTCTTCTGAAAGTCTCACACTGGTTATACCATACTTCCATATACTGTAGTAGACTATTGATTATAATGTTATACAGTCTCTCTTTCAATGAAACAAGGATTCAGAAGTCACTTATTAAAATAAGTATTTATAGTGAAATGTCTGTCTCGCTACTCTTAAGTATATAATGTTTATGCAAAAACATTTATTAATGGCTTCATTTTTTTTTTTCGTTAATCCACAGAAAAGTGTTGAATGTAACAAGCCTGGTGTTGGTTGCTGTTGAGTCAACTCATGGTGACTGTGTGTGTATCAGAGTAGAATTGTGCTCCCTGGAGTTGTCAATGAAGGATTCCTGGAAGAAATAGTTTGCCTTTCTTCCAAGGTATGTATAGATGGATTTGAACCTGCAAACTTTCATTTCCCAGCCATACTCATTAATCTTTTGCACCACCATGGGATCATGCTCAAAGTAATAATAGCAGGTAATTGAATTATTAAGCCGAAGGCTGAGGATAAACGGTGAAGAAGAAAAATGTTTTCTGCTCATATGGAGCTCAAGGTCTAACTATTCATAAAAGAAAATCTGTATACACTGCTAGAGTGCAATGATTTCTTACTGTAACTGATTTTACAATGTTGTTTTTATTATTTTGTTAGAGAAATAATATACTTCAACATACTACATTTTATGTCTTAATAATTTTTTAAAAATAGCAAAAAATATTTATTGGCTAAAAATGAAGAGGTTTCATTTTTATGATTTTAAATTCCAATTTGGCCTGCTACTTTGTCGCTGCCAAAAAAGAGCCACTTACCAACTACACACACACATACACACACAGAGAGTCATTATTTTTAGCAGAGACAAGGCAATACATATTTGATCTAACTTAATTTTATAAACATTTTGACTATTTTATTTACATAGATATGTGATTTGCAACCAATTTATTTTGTAGGACACACTCGAAGTTACAATGCCCAAGGTTAAATGATCTATAGAGACTGCACTAGGCTTTGTAATTGCCTGAATATTTAATTACACATGGTACACTTTCTTTTTTTTAAGGTTGAAATTATTATGGCTAGATTCAAGGGGACTTTTTATTTGTGAGCTAATACAGACCTCAATCTGCCTTAAGAGAGAACTTCTGTATCAACTTTTCCCAACAGCCATTTTCTGAAAAGAAATAGGATAGCTATTACCACAGCTCATTTTCAGACCCCTTCCTCTGGAAATTCTAGTCCCAGCCCACCTCATAACAGAGTGTGTGGCTCTTCTCTTCATCAATAACACAAAATAGTTGCACTCCAAGTACTTGTTGAGAGTCTAACTACAAATTTACTGCTGCTCAGATCTGATGCTGCTCCCATAAAAACTTTAGTTAAGAAAATGCTATTTGTGGAAGAGTTCTTGAAACATAATGCAATCCAGATAGAAGAAACATTAAAATCTACCATAGATCAGCCCGAGAAATATAAAAACGCATACCTAGACTATACAAGTGCTGTCCTCCACAGAAACACTGTTAATAAATTGTGCTTTCACCTTGGCATTGTGCCCTGGTAACAAACAGTCCCATAAACCTCCTTGTAGTTACTACAACAATTTCTTGAGGATACTGTTCAGTGTTTCAGTGTCCTTTTTATGAGGACTCTAAGGAGAAGTTTTTCTCTGGACTCAATGCCAGGCATAATTATGTTTCTTATAAGCAACAAGTATGTTTCCTTTTTATGACCACTCCATAACGTTTCTTTCAATGCTGTCTTCTTTTCTTCGACTGTTTAAGAACTCTGAGTTAAATGTAAGTCCCACCTCAGGCAAATTTAAATGCCGTCATGGTACTCTGAATTATTCTCATCTTTTTAAAGGAGCTCTGCCTGGAGGTGCAATGGTTAAGCTCTCAGCTGCTAACTGAAAGATCAGCAATTTGTGTCCACCAGTGTCTCCACAGGAAATAGATGTGGCAATTTGCTTCTGTAATGATTAGCAGCCTTGAAAACTCTATAGAACACATACTCTGTTTTATAGGGTTGCTATGAATTGGAATCCACTCAATGGCAATGGATTTTTGGTTTAGTTTTCCTTTTTTTAAAAAAAACTTTTATTTTTACTTCAATTTATCTAAATATATGAAAGTGACCATAAATCTTTTTCTGGCACAAAATGAGATAAATACAGAAGATTAATGATGTGAGGTGATATCAGTATGTATTTTCTATTTTCCTGTGTGAGCCCAGATCAGCAGAGAGGTGAAGGATTAGCATTTGGTCCAGGGGCAGTTGCTATAAATAGTGTGTGTGTATGTGTGTGTGTGTGTGTGTGTGTTTATTCTTAACTTCTTATTGCAAATGGATTTACTTGGACATATGTCCAAACATTTATTTGAGGCAATGAAGTAAAGAGAGAGAGATCACATAAAGAATGCTCAGAGGTAAAAAGGGCAGAAGAGAAAAGAAGAAAACAGTGACAGTAGAAGGGCCTTGTCTCTGTCCCACTGCCTCAGCTGAGTGCACTAACACCTTTTGTGATAGTTGGGATTGTGTAAATGTGGCTGAATCATGATTCTGAGTGGTATAAACAGTTGTGATGTGGTTGTTCCCATGATAAGATCTGATGTGTGTGCTTTGAGCAGCCAATCAGTTGAAAAGGAGTTTCCTTAGGGGAGTGGCCTGCTTCCAATATATAAACTGACATCTGGGAAAATTCAGGAACCATCTGTATACCTGGATCCTGCCATGCTGTCTACAACTGTCCAGTGAGGCTGCTGATCTTGGATTTGTCATCTGCTGAAGTCAGCAGCCTGTGATATCGCCTGCAAATCTTGAGTTTGTCAGCCCCTACATTTGTTGGGTAAAGCCTCCAGCCTGATGTTTGATCTAGGAAATTGGGACCTGCTAGCCACTATAACTGTGATCTGTTTTCCTAAGATGCTGGAACTATGGTAGTCAGTAGTCTCATGGAAGTGGCAGAGAAGACCTTATAGATCAATAAAAGTAAAACTTGATTGTGCTCATCAGGAACATTTACATAGACTAGGAGGCTATGGTTAGAACAGAGCAAGGGTATACTGATTGGCTTAAAATCAGTAAGGAGTATGTCAGGGTTGTACCCTTTCACCATACTTATTCAGTACGTATGCTGAACAAATAATCTGAGCAACTGGAATATGTCCAGAAGAACATGGCATCAGGATTGGAGGAAGACTCGTTAACAACCTGAGATACACAGGTGACACAACTTTGCTTGCTGAAAGCAAGGATGACTTGAAGCACTTGTTAATGAAGATTAAAGATTTCAGTCTGAAGTATAGATTACATCTCAACATAAAGAAAATTAAAATCCTCACAACTGGACCAATAAAGCAGCATCACAATAAATGAAGAAAAGATTGAAGTTGTTAAAGATTTCATATTACTTGGTTCCACAACCAACACCAATAAAAGCAGCAGTCAAGACATCAGATGACATATTGCACTGGGCATATCTGCTGCAAAAGACCTGTTTAAAGTGCTGAAGACCAAATGTCTCTTTGGAGATTAAGGTGTGCCTAACCCAAGGCAGGGTATTTTCAGTCACCTCATGTGCATGTGAAAGCTGGACAGTGAATATGGAAGACCAAAGAAGAGTTGATCTTTTTGAGTTGTGGTGTAGGTGAAAGGTACTGAAGGTACCATGGACTACCAGAACAATGAACAAATCTGTCCTCGAAGAAGTGCAGCCAGGATGCTCCGTGGAAGCTGGAATGACCAGACTTCGTTTCACCTACTTTGATTATGTTGTCAGAAGGAACCATTCCCTGGAAAATGCTATCATGCTTGGTAAAGTGAAGGGTCGGTGAAGAAGGGGAAGGCCCTCAATGATATGGATTAGCACAGTGGCTACAATGATGGGCTCAGGTATAGCAAGGATCATGAGGCTAGCACAGACTCAGGTAGTGTTTCATTCTGTTGTACATAGGGTTGCTATGAGTTGGAGCCAATTCAATGACACCTAAAAAGAACAACAACAAAGCTTTCCTCAATTCTATACTTTTCAGCCTAATAGAATTAGACTTACCATTTCTCTTCTAAATCAGATTATACTAGATTACTAATAATACCTTAAAAAAAATAAAATAAAAGATCCGGCAAGATGGCAGACTAGGAAGAAAGACTGTACAGACCATCTTCAACAAAGAAAAGGGAAACCAATTAACACAGACACAGAAAATAATCCTGGACCCCTGAGCCTTGAAGGGAAGGATATAGAAGTGGACTAAACCCCAACTAGCAGAAGATTTTGCGTGAAAATACCAAAAAAGGAGACAGATGGAGCTGCAGACTGGCAGCTATCCTGAGCAATCCTGACAAGAATTAACCTAAAAATCACCCTGCTAGCCAGGGACTGCACAGAGGTCTGTGCACAGTAGCTGGGGAACAAACAGAGAAGGTGAAGAGAAAGGTGGGCTGAACTGCAGACTTTTGCCAGGCCAGAGGGCACCGCCATTTTGAAAGTTTAAAAAGCTGCTTCATTATATTGGATATTTAAAGACACAGTGCTCTCACAGATTCCTGGGACTTAAGAACATGTTCTACTTTCCAGCAACCCCAAGGACACTTGGGACCTGCAAGACTGAAAAGGTATGACATTCCTCTTGTTACTCTTATACCCCACAACCGCTTGGTGAATGGAGATGCGGCCATCCCCCACTCCCACCTACCTTCTGGGCCCACAGGAAGTCCATCAGAGTCTGTGTGCTCAGATGGAGCGTCGGTGCCCAATTTTTCTTTTCTCTTTTTTTATTTTTATTTTTTTCTTTTTTGCTTTCTTTTTTTCAGGTGATTAGTTTGCTTGTATTTGTCTGTTTTAAAACAACTAATATTAATAATACTTTTGTCCTTTTTATTATTATTCTTAATCTTCCCCTCCCATGTCCTAGTTTTATGCATTTTTTTTTTCTTTTCCCTGTGCCTGATTGAATTATTTTTTTCTTTTTAAATTTAAGGTTTTTTCTTTTTCCCTTTTCCTCCTTTTTTCTCATGGTTAACCCTGTTCCTTGTTTTTATATTTGCATTTTTCCCATTTTTTTTCTTCATTTATTTTTCTCCTTCCATACTTTTTCTTCTTGGTGCCCTATCCCCAGATATTGCAGGTCTTTTGTTTTTCATTCTCCCCACCACCACCTTTTTTTTTTTTTAATGACTTTGAGTT